>NC_047656.1:17391590-17691590 GCF_902201215.1 Prunus dulcis | reverse complement strand
GCTTTCTTTCCAATTATTTCAGAGCATCTTCACAGAGATGTATGCCTGTTTTTATGTACACTTCTCCACACCCCCACAATAACACAGAAAGGAAAAATAATCATAAACAGCAAATTGCTCAGCAACACCAACAGCAGAAACAAGTGTGGAAAAAAAGAGTTTTGGCTTCATGGGAGATTACTGAGAACAAGTCTGCTACCTCTTCACTTCAGTTCTCAGTTAAAACTCTGGAGGAAACTTGCTTTAATGCAAAGCTTGGGAAAAAGGGGGAATAAAGGGTTTTTGTCTTTGTGGAAGAATTTGCATCAAAAGTTAATGTTGATCCTTGATGAAAAGGAGATTCATATACTTCCACATATCAAATTTTAGTCTTTTTTCACAAACAGTAAAAGTTAAATAAAGCTGTACCCACCTATCAATCTCAAATATCTTTCCCTATCTCTTTTTAATTGGCATAAAGGAGTATATCAGCTCTCTTTAAATTCCCTGAGAAAATCAAAGAATTTGACAAATTGAAAAGGGGAAAACACAAGAGAGAATGGTAATTTAATAAACAAAAGAAATATATTTATATATAACTTTTTATTAGCAATTAACAGGAACAGGAAAAAAAAAAAGTAGAAATGAAATGACATAAACAAGCTTAACCCTTTTTTTTCTTTTTTTTTCCTTCAATTAGATCCACAGTTACAGACTTACAATGAAATAGGAATTCTGGGAAATTATTATCTAACAAATGTAAGGAGAAAGTGAGTGAAGATCTAGGGATAGTTCACAGATACAGTAGAGTTACAGAATCTAATCAATTTTTTTTTTCTACCATCTCAACAGAATTGTGAATCTCTTTTCTTCCCACCATGCAAAAGAATCAAGAAGACAATTATGATCTCTATGCAGGCCTAATCCGCTTGTGCCCAGCTTTTGCATCAGATTTCAAAGCACCACTGGAGTCTCCCTCAGAAGAAGTATCCATGGATTTGGTGAAGGAACTTGAAAGATCAGCATACAGGTCAACCACCCTCCTGATATTATTGTTGAGCTCTCTGATCAGACCCACATTTCTGCTGAGGTTGTCAGGGATCTTAGACTCATGGTTGTGATTTATCTCATTTATGAGCAGCCTGTTCTGGTCCAAGATTTTCTGGACTTGAACAAAGCTCTTCTGAAATGTCTGCAAAACCTTGCCATCAATTTGGGTACCATTGCCAAGCCCTGAAAATGTGTCACCCTCCATTTTTATTTTCGAGTCAGAATTCGATCAGATCAGAACCAGTCCTGCATCATCAAGAACAGAAAGAAGAAAATGATGATGAGCAGAAAGAACCCAAAAGAAAGGGACACATTCTTTATGCAATAAAATATAAAGTTCTTATCTTTTTACAAACACTCATAATCATAGCTACTCATCTGTACATGCTTGCACTAACCAAACCACCCATGGGAAAAAGAAAAAGAAAACATCTGTTGAAGGCATTGGTGGTGTACATGAGACAAGTTATCTCGAAGAAATCATCACCTCCATGAGTTCTTCTTTTCACAGGAGAATTAGATTATAGCCATGAGTTACTATTATTACTATTATTATTATTATTGCTGCTATTATTATTTTTATTATTGTTGTTGTTATTTATGATGATATGGAGAAAAAGCAGATCCCATTTCCATAAAAGGGAACCTTTTTTAATGTACTAAGAAAATACCCACCTAAAGCTCAGAGTTCCCAAAGAAGAATCTCAAAGACCCCCCCAAAAAAAAAACAGAAGCCAGTCAATGATGCAGAGAAGATGAGGCCATGAGAGTACTACTGCAGAAACAGCATTATTGATCTTTACATCCCAAAATACACAGATTAATAAAGAAAGATGTATAATAACTAATGAATTAAAATATCAAAAATATAATTAAATAACCCAAATTGAGTTTAGATATGAACCCAAAAAAGAAGAATTCCAAATTGGGTTTTTACATGAAATTCAAAAACAGCAGAAACAAGGAGGACCAATTGGGAATTCAAGCGTTGAAA
Organism: Prunus dulcis; assembly: GCF_902201215.1. Classification (NCBI taxonomy): domain Eukaryota; kingdom Viridiplantae; phylum Streptophyta; class Magnoliopsida; order Rosales; family Rosaceae; genus Prunus; species Prunus dulcis. The sequence continues at coordinate 17,689,567 of NC_047656.1, read as the reverse complement.
CCGTACATGAAAATTTGCAGTTGCAGAAGAACAAAACTGCTGGAGTAGAAAACAATACTGAGTAAACTAAGAAAAGAATAATGGCCGTACTATATAAAAAAAATATCTTCAGAATCCAAATTTACATAACATCTAAATATCTTTGAAGAAAAACTCTCAAAACCCACAGCAAAAATGAGAATTTTATACGAAAAACAAGAAGCCGATACGGTCAATGTGCAAGCTGAAGAAAATTGAGCAGACACAGAAACTGGTGATGAGAAAAATAAAAATAAAAATCCAACTACAAAAGAGATATCTTTTTTGTTTTTATATTCAACCCTGTTTCTCCAAATACATATAATTAAATAATTAATATATTCGTACCTTGAAAATCTGGAACATTATATTCTGCGCTAAGACAGAGATTGAATGAAAGAGGAAGACGACGGAATCCGAAAAACGCTGCAAAAGATCGGCGATTGAATCGAATCTCCGGAACAGAAGAGAACAGAAATAGAGGAGAGGAGAACAGACCACAACACCTCTGAATTCTGTAAAAAAATTAGAGAGAGAAAGAGAGAATATGTAGATTTGACAGTCACGCTCGGACCCCCCTTCTCAGTGTGTCCAAATATTTTAGCCCTCTTAATATATTGTTGTCGTATAATAGTATAAAATCCATATCTACCTGTTATTTCCTTTTTTTATTTATTTATTTATTATTCAGTTGGGATTTGCTTGTGTGTTTCCTCATACCCCCAGTTATGGGTTGTCCATTGGTCTATTTATTAGCCACGTTGGTGGTGATTGATGATGCAATCTGCGATTACTGCCCCGGATAAAGTTATTCGCCACTTTGACCATATTACGAACCACATCTCTGCTAATTCCGTGTAACTTTAAAATAACACTCTTATATGTATCACTCTCATCACGTGAAGATAGAAATAGACATAACAATAATATACACTTGTCGCAGTCTTGCATTAAGTTTCCCTCAACTATCCATTACAGGAAATCATATCTTTCTACTAATAATACATAATTTCTCATCCTTTGTTTGGATGAAAAAATTAAAAATTGCATGGAATTCTTAAATGACGAAATTTATATATTTATTGTTTAAATTTATGGCAATTAATAATTTAAGTATTTGAATTTATGGATGTGGAATTTTGTAAATGACATAACTTACAGTGAAAAACGAATTTATGCTCAATAGAAATTGGGAAATGACTCCTCTGTTAGTGGAAATTAAATTCGAAAATCTTGATCCCTCATTTCCACGATTTTTTTTCCGCGCATTATTTAGTAAATTCCATGCTTAAGTTGCCAAACCAATGGAAATATCAATTTCACCACTTCAATTCTCGATTTTTAGCTAAATCTCGAGTTATTTTTCTTCATCCAAACGGATGCTAAATGTTCAATTAATAAAACTCGCTTCTTGTCTTCTTTTAAGTACATGTTAAATGAAAATCTAAATGGTTAATCACGTGTAATTCATGCAAGAGATTTATCTCTAATAGATTGGTCTATCCATTAATGATTAAATGGTTCGAATTTAAGAATTTACTTTGTCTAAACCATTTAGAGCAACATCAATTAAGTGTAGTTGCGATTACCCTAAACCGAAACACTCTTAATCAAGTATGTTTGTTTACCAGACAAAACCGAACTCTTTCTTTTTGGCTTGAAAGAGGTTGGTGTATGAAACCAAATCAATAATTTTTGTGGGATCCTTGATTTTACAACTCAAATTAATTTCCTTCCAACCAAAGAAGTGTTTTTAAATCAATACAATATCTTCATTCTTATTTTTGTGGGATCCTCGGGCCATGGGCTTGATCCCTCCAAATTGTGGGAGAGGGGCTCCTCTTAAGCTGTTCTCTTCATTTTTATTTTGATCTGTTTGGACATGTGTGGACATGTGTGCTCTCGTGATTTTTGCTTGTAATTTTTCGTTTTCACATAATAAAAAACAAAAAATAAGAATAAAATTCAGGTTTGTTATGGCATTACTTTAAGAAAACTAAAGTCAACAAAGATTGCTTTTCGCCTTCACGCCTCTCTTTGGGTTCAATTCAAGGGCAGTGGCACTAAAGGAAGAGACGTTTGATATGTCATATTCCATCAACTTGGTGCATTACTGCACTTAATACCTTTAAATGAAAATAAAAAAATCTTAAAGGTCAGCAGAAAGGGCTGAATTTTCCTTTAATTATGTACCCAAAGAAAAGTTGAATCACGGCTTATGACATCAATTTTTATCTCTTTATTTTTTCTAAGAAAGAAAAACCTGCAAATGACTCACTAATGTAGTGATTTGGAGTATAAAAAGTCCTAAAAAAAAAGAAAAAAGAAGAAGAAAGAAATAACGAAAGAAAAACCTACGACTTTGAACATTTTAATTGTAAGAATTATTTTGTTTGTATGCATAAACTAGTATCTTCTCACGCGTTTGAAAAATATCTTTCTTAATCACTCGTCATAAAAAAATTTTAGCGGTGAATACGGTCTAGATAGAGTCATATCTATAATCCTGCCAATGACGTGGAGAAACATGTTCTGTGAGACTGTGAGGCTCGGGAGATCTGCCAGATTGGTTCCAAACCTACCCAGCTTCCCAAACCTGCTCATTTGCTCCTCCTGCTGCGCTACAATTCATTCAAACTGGACCCACTCTCTATCAAGCTTCCGCATTGTAAATAATATAATTTCTAAATTTCCCCAGACAAAAAAAGAAAAAGAAAAAAGAAAAAAAGAGGAGTGTGTATATCATGTGGACACACTATTCAACATTGTTGTTCTGTTTCTTCCTCATGTGTGATGGAATGGAACCTACACACCCTTCTACTTCCCTTATCTGAAAAAATGACTAAAATTTATCTGGAAGAATGCTATGATTAATTGCTTGCTCATCTTAACTGTTTAATGTAAGATTGTATTTATATACCCACTTAATATCAATAATTAAATAATAAATTAGTGTTGCATGAAGAATAGTTTGAGAGTTAAAAACTATATAAGATTCCAAGTTGAAATGACGTTAATGACGACGTTATATTTTGTAATATAATAGGGAAAAAAAACGAAAGGATAACTAATCTAATCCAATTGCCAACAAGATTCTCATTCATTCATATATATTATGGTTTGATACTTACTTACCTACTGGCTTCCTTACATAATTAGATATATAATACAACCAAAACCACATGGCCACGCCAATTAAACAATGATTGATACTAATCTAGGAGCACTAACTCAAGTACACTACATTATTGGGCATGGTCGTTTTCATAAGTTGAACATAAAACAACTAAGCAAAGCCCCATTTAGCCTTGCCTTTGCTTTTGTCTTTGTCTTCGAAAATTTTTGTTTCGGTGAATTTTTTGACAAAATAATAGATTTGATGGATAGATAGACAAAATGTTTGAGTTTTTTTTTGAGTACCAATCTCTGTGCACCATACGCACACACTCATATTCAGATTTTCTCTTCTTCTTGTTCTTCTCGTTGTTATTTAGGGATTTGTTTAATTATTTAATCACTATTTAAAGCCCCAATGATTTCAATGATTATCTGTAATCTCCACGATTGGTTTTCTAAATAGGAGACCATCTCAAAGGCAAGGCAAGTGTTTCTGCCTTCCACTAAACACGCGGGCTTTTTATATTGGACAGTCACATTTTTATTTTTTATTTTTTGAATATGTACTATAACATTTTTAAGTTTTGTGTTAAGAATACTGTAGGGTCTGTTTGATAATCATTTCAATTTTAGAGAGAGAATGAAAGTAAAAATGACAGTGGAGATGAGATTAAGAGGGAAGATGAGAGACGAGAATGGGAGAGAAAATTAATAAAAGTAAAAACAAAAACTAAAAACTGAAATCTATTTGAAATTGTTTTCATTTTCAAATTTTTATTTTCTCTTTTATTACTCCTCCTTTTCATTCTCCCCTCTCATCCTCACTCCCATTCAGAATCTCATTTTCTTCTATACTCTAGCACAAACAATAAAAAATTAAAATTAAAATTAAAATGATTATCAAACGGACCTATAAATAATCATAAAATTACGAATTCTCATATCATTTGACTCCTCTATCAATTTGTGAAGTTAACATTTAAAAGTTTAGGTTCACCAAGTGCCACATTAAATAAATTTTGTAGTTAGTACGAATTGCTTGACAATTGACAACTTTAAGGGTTGTATTTACTCACTTTTAAAAGACAAGGGTCAAGTTGTTGCATACCTAAAATTAAAGGGGTGTTTATCCTAAATACTATTCATCCTGAAGCACGTGGGACACATTATGAGAAGGAAGGTGTTTGGAGTTTTTGTTTTTGTTTGGTCGAAAAAGGTGTTTGGAGTATGTACAAGGAATATGTGGAGGATGACGAAAAGTCCCATATGAAAGCAGGCACATGGACAAGAGGAGGAAGAATTGCATTCGGGGTAGATGGAGTGAATGAGTGAGTGAGTGACTTCTTCCAAATCTAAATCCTGCCATATATGTGGTACTTGTTCACTTTTTAGACTTTTCTCCCTCCCTAATCTAATAGCGTCACTTTGGCCTTGTCTATAACTAAAACTCTCCTAACTTTTTATTATGAATTATGGATCAAATATAATTGTTTCACGTCGAAAAATAAATTGTTTATAAAAAGGGTTAATTAAGTGGTAAGTCTTTTTGAAATTGAGCTGTTATACTTTTCAAGATAAAACTCAACAAATATACGAGTTTTGGGTGGAACTACACTATGACTAGGGTGGGCTCTAGCCTAGTGCAAGGTTTGGTTAAAAAGATTTTCATTTTTTTTGGGGTCAAAATCTGATCTCATTAAAGAAACCCAAAGGAAACATGATACAAATAAAACCAAAAGCTCAAAAGAAAGACACAAAAACTAGGTAGAAGCAGCTAAGACCTCAAGGGCGCAAGGCTAGAACCAAGCTTAATAATCTACGATGTTCATAAGTCTGTACAAGAATATGTTCTTTGTGAATCTCGTCCATGCACTCCACCACCAAGTAGAAGAAGAAGAAGAAGACCCACAAACTCATAACAAGCATTTCATTTGCATACTGTAATGGCTCTGCAGGTTCACTCTCTCTCTCTCTCTCTCTCTCTCTCTCTCTCTCTCTCTCTCTCTCTCTCTCTCTCTCAAGTGTATTCTAATTCAATCATCATCTATAGATAGAGTTTACGTTGTGATTTGAAGTAGAATTTGAGATACTGCATGGCAATTATAGCATCTAATTGTTGAAGATTATGAATGGAAGGAGGAGGAATTCAAAGAATATGCAGAGAAGGCCAAGTCTTTCATCAATTAACTTGTTTAATTTCACTCAACAACTCTTGTATAAATTAATTAATAATATACATAATGTAATATGCGGATCGACCTGGGTTTTTCAACCCAACAGAGAGGGCCAAATGGGATGCATGGAAAGCAGCTGAAGGTTTTTATTAATTAAATTTTAATAGCTACTAATTAACAAAATTAATACCATAATTGTATGTATGTTAATCAGGGAAGAGCAAAGAAGAAGCAATGACTGAATACATTGCCAAGGTGAAGGAGCAGCTTCCACCACCTAAATCAAACCTTACAACATTTGTCCACCTATGATGTATGCCCAAACAAATTTCCCAACTCCAACTATTTCAAATTCAATCTTCATTTCTAATGTTTAAATCACTATGGAGTCTATATTTCTCAGTGTCTAAAGTCAGCCAACGAGGTTTAGTTTAGTTGAAAAGGAGCTTAATTAGTGGTAATATGTGTGTGAGAAATCTCCTTCCAGTTAACGTTTCATTAATTTCGAGACTCTCGGCTTTTGAATTTTCCATACCATTTCATTTAATTTCCCCAGCGTTTGTATGTTCAATTTCCGATTTCAAATGGGCCATCACAAATTTATAAGTCCAGTTCTGTTTGGCCCAATTGTTTTAAGGAGCAACCAACCATCACTATTTATTTCTATTTATTCGAAACCAAACATCACCATCGCACATCAGAAACCAACCAACCATTCAGCTTCTCTCGTCTCACCCACCCGAAAACTCTTTGGATTCTTTTGAGAATATGAGCCTGACTGTGAGGGCAAGCGGCGCACTTTTCTCCCCTCAATTTTCTCGCACTTTCTCAGCTCCCAAACTCACTCTTCTTCGCTTCTCCAAACCCTCGCCCTCGCGCTTCACCCCAAAAATCAACATGTCCTCCTCCGCCTCCGCCCAACCCATCGTCGAGCACGTGGTGCTCTTCAAGGTCAAAGACGACACAGACCCATCCAAGGTCAACGCGATGGTCAACAGCCTCAACGGCCTCGCCTCTCTCAACCTGACGCTCCACCTCACCGCCGGCCCACTCTACCGCACCCGATCCTCCCCCATCGCCTTCACCCATCTCCTCCACAGCCGCTACAGCACCAAAGACGACCTGAGCACCTATAATGTGCACCCGAACCACCTCAGCATGGTAAAAGACTCGGTCCTCCCAATCTGCGACGACGTCATGGCCGTTGACTGGGTCGCCGAAGACGTTCAGGGCCCAGTGGCTCCACCGCCGGGGTCCGCAATCCGCGTGACGTTTTTGAAATTGAAGGAAAATTTGGGGGAAGAATCGAAATCTGAGATTTTGGGTGTGATTAAGGGGATTAAGGGGAAGTTTGCGGAGATTAATCAGATTAGCACAGGCGAGAACTTCTCTCCGGCGAGAGCGAAAGGGTATTCGATCGCATCGCTGGCGGTGCTTCCGGGGGTGAGTGAGTTGGAGGGTTTGGATTCGAAGCAGGAGCTGGCGAATGTGGAGAAGGACAAAGTTAAGGAGCACCTCGAAAGCGTCATCGTTTTGGATTATGTGGTGGCGTCGCCTCAATCTGCAAGTCTGTGAAGATTTTGTGGCTTTGTGTGGTGTGCTTTGATTAATATCTAAATAAGCTGGCAGACTAAATGTTATTGGATGTATGGTATTATCAAATTGAATTGAATATGAAATCAAAAGAAGCAAGTTTGGGTTATTTCCTGAATGTGGTTCAGTTTCAAGTGTTACACAATAACTAACTTTCTGGGCATGATGCCCCGTTTCAAATTCAAATGTTACCCAAAAGATGAAAGACTTGAACCATAACATGAACCCCTAAATGTTGATGAATTTATACCCAAATTTACAGAGCATTGCTAGTGACCGGAACGAAACCCGTGGCCTGTGATGCTATCACGGCGATGAATGAGTGACAGATTCGTCCCCAGCCACGAGCATCGGACCCACTTTTGGGGTTGCGTCGTTGTCCAAGCCAAACTTGCATACTTTTGGGGTTGCCTACTTTTGCGGTTGCGCTGTTGTCTCCAAGCCAAACTTGCATCTTATATGAGTGTGGGATTCAAATCATCAAGGTTTAAGATCGTGTCACATGTGAATCTGATGTATGCTAAAATTTGGAAACTCTCGTGGAGATGGTGTTATGCCGTATTTAGATGATGGGGCAGCATTTTCCGAACTTATGTTGTCCTTAGGTGATAGCAATATGAAGGCCCAAGGTGAAGGTGTAAGTCCAAAGTTCCAAACCCAAATTGGTTAGGCTGAAGAAGCTTTGAGCCCAGTTGCTTCATCCATACAGTTATTTCAGTTAATTGGATGAGGTTTCTAGTGTGGTTCATTTAAGCCCATTGCTAGTTGTGTGCAAGCTTAACCAAAAGCATATCAGATTCATATCATACAAATAAAACAAAAACTTAAAACAAAGGCCTAATTATTAATATGTCACTTTTTTTCCCCCTATCTTTTTGCCAAGGATATCATGTCACCATCGAAAACGAAAGTTAGACACATGGCATGCATAATGCGACTCATATATAGTGGCGCGATCAACAAACGGTGTACACTGTCACAAGTTACAACCGCTGTCTGGTCTAGGATCTTGTTGTTGCTATACTGTTTTTAGCCTGCCGACAGTCCAAATACAAATTATTTTAGCTTTGCTATCGGCATCCGAGGAAAATATCCTTGTAGGTTTGTAGCTTAGCTTGCATTATTGCATATCGCAGCAACCAAAACTTAAATTAATTCAACCAATTGGTCCCTTTGATGTACCAGTTTTCATGGTTGATGTCTTTCAAAGTAAGTGTATATGTTGACATATATATGGTAAGATGACAATACAATCTAATGTTTTTTTATATGAACATGAGGGCTAGGTTTTTGCTCATGGTTAAATTTAGTACACATTACAATCTTATCGTTAGCTTTTTTGTAGGATATAATCCGTACGCATATATGGATGGTCACGGAAGAGTATGGACAATTGGTCCTGTTTGGTATTCTACTCGAAAAAGTAAATTCAAAAACTATGATTCTTTTTAAAAACATGAGTTTTTAAACAGTAATTTTAAGATTTAAAAACTTCTTTGGTATTGAACTCCAAACTATTTTTAAGATCTAAAAAAAATTAGAAAATCCAGATTCTCAAATTGAAATTAACAAAAGAAAAAAGGAGAAAGGGAGGAGAGAGAGGGAGAGGGATGAGGAAAAGATAGAGACGAGAGAGGAAAGAGAGAGAGAGAGAGGAAAGAGAGAGAGATGTGAGAGGAAAGAGAGAGAAAGAGACAAGAGAGAAAAAAAAAAAACTATAAAACCTCACTTTTTTTGTTTTTAATAATGGGGGTGTTTTTGAGTTTTTCTTGGGTTTAAGTTTTGAAAAATGAGGCTGCCAAACAAATTTTTGTGGCTTTGGACTTAAAATCTGTTTTTGAGTTTATAAAATTGAATCCAAATAGGATACCAAACAAGTCCTAAGAAACCATCCATTAGAGAGTTGGTTGATCGAAAATCTAGATCTTCTCATTGTCTTGCTCATATCCTTGACTTTTTTTATTTTATTTTAAATGATCGATTAGAAATCAAAGGGCTAAAACTAAAACACATTCTTAAGCTTTATTACTGAGCCGTTTAATTATTTGATCTTGAATGGACCATATGGATTAAAAGTTAAGAAATAGTAAAGACATTTACAAGTAAATGATTCATGGTTAGTACATACTAGCACCGATGCATTTACATTTATGTAGAAGTCAATATAAGAATTTCTAGACGTGAATGTCACAATGCAATACTTGTTATAATATGAGGAAATTGATAATACCACATAGTAATATGACAGTCACACTGCCAGTCGAGATATATACACATAATTGTTGAGCGGATTAATTTAGCTTGGTTTTTTTTTAAATGGGCGAGGATAAGTGGTCCTTGAGCTATTTGAGCGTTGGCAACTTGGCAAGTGACCACTTTTGTCGTCTGCCAGTGGTTTTGTACGTTCCTCCGCCCACCAGGAGTGTATGTATAAAATTAGGTGGACTACTCTGAGCTAAGCTAAATTCAAAGCCAACCCCTAAAAAGAAGAGAGAGAGAGAGAGAGAGAGAGAGAGAGAGATGGGGAGAAGACCATGCTATGAAAAGGACGGGATAAACAAGGGAGCATGGACTGCCCAGGAAGATGAAATCCTTTCTAATTACATGAACACATATGGAAAAGGAAAATGGAGAGACCTTCCTCAAAGAGCAGGTATGTAACGTATATATAACAATTTTTTTAAAAATAAGGATTTTGTAGCTTAAATGGTTAAGAGCATATTAGTAAGCTGATTGGTTGTGTTGTTAGAGAGAATATAACTCTCATTATTCCAGTTGAATGAAATATCATCTTCTTCTTCCTATATTTCTTCTTCTTAGTTAACAATGTATCAAGAGCCATTGTGGCCATTGGCGAATTTCCAAGGCTTCGATATTTTACTTTGAATCTTTGCTTCCCCTTCTCTTCTTGTTCCTATTTTTTATTCTTCTCAAAGATATCACTCAGGAAATTGAAATTCCGAGAAATTTGATAGATGAGCACAATGGAAAACTTTATTAACTAAACCAACGGGGCAGCTTAGATCAAACATATGAATTTGACAGTGAGGTGACAAGACGGAAGCTTATATATTTTGATAGGGGGGCACAAGCTCGTACAGCATAAAAAGATCCTTTTTGTGGACGTCTTAGCCACAGATCTACTGTGCCTTTTGGGTAAAGAAACCTTTTTTGTGCTAAATGAGGTTGAAAAAGGCTTGACTCTTCTTACATGCTATTTGAACTTTCTCTTTTAGAACTCGTTTGTGAGTGATTCTGAACAGGCCAATAATCACTTATATGGAGGATTTCTCCATATAATCACTTTAAGTGTTTTAAAGTGATTTTATGACGAAGCACATGGGAGGTGCTTCTCCCCAGAATCGCTGAAAAATATTAAGGTGATTATACGGAGAAGCACGTGGGAGATGCTTTTCCCCATAAGGGCTAGAATCACTTCCAAACTTGCCCTTAAAATAGTTTTATAGCAGTGATACTTGTCATGACTATGAGCTACTTCATAATGTCATTTGTCTAACTGTATGCTTCCATTTTCTTCTTCTTTCCTTTGTGAAACAAAGTTGTTCATTAAAAATTGAATTGTAGGGCTAAAACGTTGTGGGAAGAGTTGCAGGATGCGATGGGTGAACTATCTTAGGCCTGGTATTAAGAGAGGTAACATTTCTGCGGATGAAGAAGATCTCATTGTGAGACTACATAAACTTCTTGGAAACAGGTACATGTGTATACACATAATATGGAAGATTAATCTACACATCGACCATATAAGTTTATCTATATCTTTGATTATACATACAATATTATTTTGTTCAATTAAAGTTTTTCAATTTATGCCAAAAAACCCCGCATGCATGCAATACCATACCAAATTACCAATTGCAATGGGAAACTAATGAATTGAACAATGTTCAATTAAGCATACACCAAAAGTAGACATGGATTTAATAGTATTCATAAATTAATTAGGTGGTCCTTGATCGCTGGAAGAATTCCTGGGCGGACAGACACTGAGATCAAGAACTACTGGAACACCCATTTGAGCAAGAGATCATCCTCAGATCAAGAACTACTGGAACACCATAAACCTAGTGTTAATCCGAAAAATCAACATAATGAGAAAGGATTAATACCATCAGATCAGTCTGACAAGGCTAAGGCGATTAGACCAAAACCTTTCAAGTGCACAAAGGTTGATGTGGGCATCCCATCGCATCTTCAAGATGACCAAGATCATCAAATCATGGTTGACACAACAAATAATATTAATTTTGTTAGCTCAGCAGTTCCTGCTGGTTCTTCATCCAATGACCTGTTCATATTAGACTTGCTAAACAGTACGGAATTCCAGCAACCTCAAATGAAGGAATGGCAAGTGGCTATGGTGGAGAATTATTGGAGGGGTAGCCCTATTATTGCTGCTGTCGACCCATTTCAACCTAATATTGATGGGGAGGTAGCGTTCAATGCACTTTCATCTTTTCTGAACAGTGAAGATTCTCAATATTGGATTAATTAGCCAACTGACATAAGCCCCACTTAGACATGCAATAAGGGAAAGTGACTATTATATGCATATTATAAAAGAACCCAAATTGAAATATAATCTGATGTTTTCCAGATCACATTTGTGGCTATTAGTGAATTGTTACAAATTAATGTGGTTTAGGGTTCGGCCCAAAACGCAAGTTTGTGTTTTTGCTTTTAGTACTTGAATTTGGTTCACTTTCAAATGTTATATAAATGACTATTACCTGATTCAAGTCATAAGGAGCAACATTAGAACAAAAAATAATTTTAAAAATAAAATAATAAAAAGATTACATCAAAAAATATTTAAAAATGATTGTAATTTTATGTGGTACAAAAATTAAAGGATTTCGATCAAAGTCACCAAATTCGAAGATTAAACCCAACTCATCAATAGAAATTTAAACCTATATCAATTTTCTAAAAAAAAAAAAAAAAAAAAAAGACATACAGACAATAATTTATAGCCAAGTGGGCTAGTGGTTCTGTTTTTTTCCAAAAACATGCACTAGGGCTTGGGCCCAACAATCTTCACTTCTTTCGGTCTTTGCAACTGCACATATGTCTGCCTTGAAAGAGGGTCGTCCTAAACTACTTTTAACATGAAAAGATAAATGCGAAAAGATAAATGCAAAAAGAAAAAGATGGTGCAATTTCTTGTAAAATGCTGGTCAACTCAAAGGGACTTTTCTCACCAGAAAAAGTAGATATATAAATATGCAGTGAGTCAAAGAATGGGTAGATAGAATTCAAATAACTGATGATTGGCCCCATTGAATTTTATATTCCCAGTAGGAGCTCATGCCTTGTTAGTTATTCTTATTACCAATCAATCAGGAAAACTGAGATGCGTGACGCAAGGAGACAATACACCCATGCATTTGTGGAAAGAAAGTAAGTTTGTTGTTTTCCTATGAACAGAAGACATGACATGTCTTCGGCTAAATTCACTCTTGTGCACATGGATGATTTTTATGAAAAGGACCCGATGAGCATGCAACATGAAACACTCGTGGAATTACAAATATATATTATATCATAAGTAATCTTACAAGTTTTGACAGACATTATAGTAGGAGAAGGCAGCGGCTATATACTACAATTATGTTATGAGGTAGGTTGAGAATTTCCAAATCATCGTGCGTCCACCTACCACTCACTTAGTAACTATAATATTGTTCTATTTTTCTTTAATTATGTTGTCTCAAAATAACGCATGTCGTGTTTCGTTTTTTCTAATTTTTCTATGGAGTATAAAAGGTGTTTAGGATTGGTTCTATACTTCTAATCTCGATCGTGTGATTACATTCATTAAATGTGTATCCAACGGCCGAAATTAAAAGTATGTAACCAATCTTTAACTTAAATACTTATTGAAGAATACCCCACTGCAGACGGTGTACCTTTTTCAGAGATCCCATTTGAATATTGGATAAGATATCATGGTATGTTATGTCTAATTCAGAAGCACTCGATCGACCTCCTCACATGGAGCCACTGTTTTGTTTTCTTTCTTCTTCTTGATTTCTTTGCTTGCTGAATTACAATTTCTAATTAAATTTTGCAAATTAACATGATAAATACGACACAAAAGGAAAACATAAAATAAAGTATCCGAGTGCACAACGAGCTAGAGACCTCGACGTCATGACGTGTATTAAATATATGGATCCTACGCAGTTCTAAAGGACTTTCCAAATTACTTTTTAATGATATCGATGATGCATAAGAAAGCAGATTCATACAAATAGTTCTTGAGGCTTGATGTGTGGTGAATTAGTACAGCACATTTATCTCAATCAATACTCTATGATGATAGTTAATTCATGACAAACTTGACTCAAAACCAATTGTTTTAAAAGCATCTCATGTGAAAATATGAGTATTATCGCATTACATTATCAATTGACAACGAGTGAAGAGATACATTATTCGAGTCTCGAATATTGAAATATCTTTCTTTACATGACACTAGTACCGTTAGGTGCAGAGAAGATCAGGAGGAGATTGAAGTTCAGCACCAGTAGGAGGAGAATCTGTCCGTGGCCCCTTGAAGGATCGTTGCTCGGCCTTCAACAATTGTTTCAGGTGAGCTTTTCATTGCAATAAAAGCAAGATCTTCTTATTGCATAATTCATGGCTAGCTATGTGCCGTACAAAACACACTTCCAGACAAAAAACACGCGTTGTTGATCAACTCAAAAATATTGTCAAGTGAAGTCTGCCAAGATAAAACCAAACGTTCCGATTCAGCTTGGCAAGCGGTAAATATTCCAATCTTAAGGGCGGAATTAGGAATTTTTCAACGGGTAAGTTAGCTAAAGTTATTAGCTTAAAATCTAATGCTCTTTTTATTTTATTTTTATAATTACAATTTTTATATTTTTCTAGAAATAAAAGTATACATCATATAAACCACGCACACAGGGTGACACCATAATAGAAAAGTGGGCCAACTCTCTCCCTCCCCCCTAAGTGCACTCATGTTCAATTCGCTGGTTCATAACTCCATTGACTAAAGTTGAGACGACCCGACCCAAATTCCACTTTGGAATCTGAGCCGAACCCTCTACGTATTCGACACCTGGCGAAGGTCGGGCACACACTACTAAACTGCTCTTCTAACTAAAATCCTAGTTTTCTAGCAACTAGACTTCTGCCGAAATTTCGGCAGAGTCTCCCTTGTAAATTGAACATTTCCCAGAAGTCTCCATATGTCAACAAACATTTATATATAACCCAATCGTTCAGCATGCATTTAAATATATTATAGCAATCAAACATCATATTATTCTGGCCTCTAACCTCAATGAGTCGAATAAATCATTCTGCAAGCAATATTCAAATCAATGCTTATAACATCCCCAGAACTGTGTTAGATCTCTTAATAACTTAATTGGACTACCTTTGTAACCTAACCTTGCGGCTGCACCCTGTAACACTAGGCTGCCTACGTACCCTTACTGCGGGATCAAGCAACACGTAGTTCTTTCATAATACTCGAAACCATCATAAACTGAATATAAATATGTTATAAGCTGAACTCCCTTTAGATTAGTTTAATAATATTTCAGAACTAGAATACTCTCTGCCTAGGCGTACTCCCATTCCTGACCCGTCATCCCATTGCTTGCAGGTATAGGAGATACCCATTCTATTCAAGCCGCTTTCCTAGCTCGGAGGTCTCGAACATACCCCTTCTATCCGAGCCGCATTCCTCACTCGCAGCTCTCAGAGATAACACTTCAATTTGAGCAGTATCACTTGCTAGCAAGTCTCGGAGATACTCATTCTGTCTGAGCCGCATTCCTCGCTCGTAGGTCTCAGAGATGATACTTCAATCTGAGCCGTATCCCTTGCTCATAGGTCTTGGAGATACCCCTTATATCCAAGCCGCATCCTTCGCTCGCAGGTCTCGGAGATACCCTTTCTATCCAAGCCGCATTCCTCACTCGCAGGTCTCAGAGATAACACTTCAATATGAGCCGCATCCCTCGCTCGCAGGTCTCGAAGATACCCCTTCTATTCGAGCCGCATTCCTCGCTCGAAGGTGTCAAAGATAACATTTCAATTTGAGCCGCATCCCTCGCTTGCAGGTCTCGGAGATACCCTTTATATCCGAGCCGTATTCCTTGCTCGCAGGTCTCAGAGATAACACTTCAATATGAGCCGCAATCCTCGCAGGCCAAGTTGCAATCCTCGTAAATCCAGAAGTCCCTAAAGGTTCTAATATGCCTAGGACACATGTCCCGAGAGTTTGGCTTCGATCGGAAGGTCGGATTACCCACGATCTCAGGATCAGACAATTTCAGTAACCCTAGCCCTATGGTTTGCGTTTCTGGAGTATCCGAGACTTTGTTTTACTATCCGTCGAATCATATATGATCCTGGAATTACCTAGATCAACATATCTGGAAATGACTATGATCTAATGGCTCAAACTATCACATCCTAGGATAAGCTCCGCCGTAGCACGATATTGTCCGTTTTGGGCCCCCCTTTCTGCCATCACGGTTTTGTTTCTGGGAGCTCACGAGCAACTTCCCATTGGGTCACCCATCTTGGGATTACTTTAGCCCCCCAACTCGCTTAACTTCGAGGTTCCTATGACTCCGAAGCCAGTGAGCTCCCAAAAGGCATCGTGCTAGATGGAGGTGGACATTTACATATAAGGCACATCACTCCCTCTCCGTTGGTCGATGTGAGATGTTACAATCCACCCCCCTTAAGGGCCCGACGTCCTCGTAGGCACACTCGCACCACACGGTAGAGTGGCTCTGATACCAAATTGTCACATCCCAGGATAAGCTCCGCCGTAGCATGATATTGTCCGCTTTGGGCCCCATTTTCTACCATTACGGTTTTGTTTCTAGGAGCTCACGAGCAACTTCCCAGTGGGTCACCCATCCTGGGATTACTCTAACCCTCAACTTGCTTAACTTCGAAGTTCCCATGACTCCGAAGCCAGTGAGCTCCCAAAATGCCTTGTGCTAGATGGAGGCGGACATTTACATATAATGCACATCACCCCTTCTCCGTTAGTCGATGTGAGATGTTACACAAACATATCGAACCCAGAAATCGCACAATATGGGAGATCTGTTCGGTGTTCAAACATTATCCAAATTAAGATATGCGAAATCCTACGTGCTCGTGAGGACCCAGGGATAATTCTAGGACTAAATGTGGTCCCCACCCTGCTGCCCAAGCTCCGCCACATGCACTGGCAGCGCATGGGTGGCTTGATCAATTCCGATGACCGGAAAACTTCCAAATTGTAAGCCCAGCTTCTTATCCTATGTTCATAACATGATTTGGAGCCACTTTTGTTCTTAGACGTACCCCAAAAAATGGCCGGAAGTGGCCGAAATTCAAACTCGAAATTCGGCCAAACCTTGAGTTACAAATTGAACCACCTAGGCTAGAAATTGACCAATTCCTACTCAACCATTAGCTAAAGCATGGAAAATAGGTGAGAAAACATACCTCACCCGACTGAATTAGTGGCCGGAGAAGGGAGATCGAAGCCGGGAAGTTTCTGTCAAAACCGGCGCAATCCCGGCTTTTTTCGACAACCAGAGCGTTTACCGGGAGCTGGGCTACGACGGAACACGTTGCTGGGATGATGGCTGTCCTAACCGAACTGGTCATGTGGCCGATCGTGGCGTGTGGTGATGATCGTGGCTTGAATAAGCCACAGCTGGAGCAGAAAAATTAGGGGGGGGGGGGGCGGCTGGTTGGCGAGGAGAGAGAGAGGGTTTTAAAATTTCTGATTTGGCAAATTACAATTTTGCCCCTCCGTGAATTTTAATTGTATTTTCTTCATTATAACTCCGATTCGAGCCCATTACGTGTCTACGAACTCGTATCGACGTGCTCTATGCAACGATACAATTGAAATTCCCAAATTCCTTCCCAATCAAAAAGTCAACTTTACCATATAAAATATTCCGAGGGTATTCTAGTCCCTTCATTGAATAAAAAAATAATTAAGAATTAATTAAGGATCGGGTTGTTACAAAAGTTATCAGCCATCAAATCCAATTTTGATACATATTATTTGACATCTCCATTGGAGGTGCTTTTAGCTGAGAAAACAAATTAAATATAAGATGATTATAGGCCTATAGGTTGAGTGGACAAAGAGTTATTAGGCTACATTTAGGTGGACTACTAATTTTTTATAGAGTGAAATCACATAAAAATACATTTAATATTTTTTAAATATTTTTTAAAGGCTAGAGCCCATGGTAGCCTTGTTGCTAGTTCCGCCCATGCAATCTTTGATATTTTGCATATGTAGAATGAATATTCTCTTGACAACTGTTTGCCGATATAAGATACTTATATTTCAATATTATCACGTTGATTTTTCCATAATGCATCTATATTCATAATCATCATGCATAGTATGATAATATAAATATTTATCTAACATAAGTCTGATTCGAGAACATTACCCATAAGTAACTATATTGTGGTGCGGTAAAACGTCATTAAGTTGAATTATTCTAATATTAATTGATTGGCCTTCCAAAGTGGGAGCCAAGCTTTTGTCCCCTGCTGAGGCATTGATCACACACACACACACACATATATATATATATATATATATATATATCTCCCTGTGGAGTCTAAGACTCTAATCAGCATCAAGCTACACTCTGTAACTCAGAGAGAGAAAGAGGCACAGTGAGAGAGAGATGGGAAGAAAACCATGCTGTGATAAAGAAGGGCTAAACAGGGGAGCATGGTCTGCTTGGGAAGACAAAACTCTCACCAATTACATTGAAATACATGGAGAAGGAAAATGGAGAGACCTTCCTAGAAGAGCTGGTACTACTCCATTACTTTAAATCCTTAATTGTAATTTGTATGTCAGCTTTCATTTTTTATTGTTCTGAACTTTGGGATAAACACTAATATGAGATGCAGGGTTAAAGCGGTGTGGGAAGAGTTGCAGACTGCGATGGCTGAATTATCTTAGGCCAGATATTAAGAGAGGTAACATTTCGGCTGAAGAAGAAGAGCTCATTTTCAGACTACACAAGCTTCTTGGAAACAGGTACCTATATATATATATATATATATATATATATATATGTATATGGCAGCACTTCATTTGAGTACTGGATTTCGTTCTCTTACTTTGAAATGTTATATGGTGGTGTATATATTTTAAGGTGGTCACTCATCGCTGGAAGATTGCCGGGACGAACTGACAACGAAATCAAGAACTACTGGAACACCAATCTGAGCAAGAGAGTAGAGCAAGCTTGCTCAAAACAAGACACGAAAAAATCAGAGTCTCACCAGGTCCAGGTGATTCGAACGAAAGCATTTAAGTGCAAGAACGTCGTCGTTCCATCACATTTGGATAATGGTCATGATGATGATCAAATGGTTGACAGATCAAATAACGTGGATCCTGGTTTTCTAATGGATTTTGACACCAACGACCTGTTCATATCGGACCAACTGCTAAACTCGGATTTCCACCAAGCCCAAAGCAGTGGATGCGATCAAGACTTGGTGGATGGAACGTCCAAGATTGAAGATTTTTTAATGGCTACCGATGATCATGATCATAACCCAATATTTCAACCAAGTGATCTTGAAGAACCTGTAGACCTCAATGCACTTTCATATTTTCTGAATTCAGAAGATGGTGGTCAGTGGATCATTAGTTAGAATCAAACCCCACAATATAGCTTGTCAACTTGAGCATGAGAGTGTGTCCGCTCCTTTGCACATGAGTTCGATGTCTCTCCTCATCGTATATTATAACAATTTAGAATGTCATTTTTTATCAATCAATGATTGTAATGGTCAATCTGATCAATCAATGAAACAATAATATTTGTTGCTATATATCTTCAAGTAAAACTCAATTATTTTTTAATTGAATTCCATGTAGGATAAAAGATGTCCGCAAATTTGACTAACCGTGCCACTTTTTTCATAACTCTCCTTGATTTTCGGCATTTCAAGAATCCCAAATTTTGCTAGTCGTTCAATCTTTCATTCATTTAACCGATAACCGATTGTCTTACATTACATGCTTGCATTGTACAGGAAAAACGCATTAATCAGGTAAATTATCTTTTCCACGTTTAATTGGTGCGGTGATGTGAAGAGCTAGCTAGCTAGTGATTTTATGAGGTGTGGGAGAGCTGACTTGGTTTTCAATTTAAGCCAAATTATGGCATCGTATTTAACAGTTAATTCATATTATATCAATAAAATCCGACATTGTTACTTTAAGGTAATCATTTGAGATCCCTTTATCTGTGCTTCCGTGTTGCGTTAGTGTTGTATAGGTAATTCTTTTTAAATTTTCTTGGAATATATTCCATATGTACCCTTTCCAATGAAGACATAACAACGTTCTCTAACTAAACAGCCAATGACATGTTCAACGTGTGCTTGATGATGCTAATTGATATTACTTATTTGATAAGAAAAATATATGATGCACCTTAACATATATAATATATATATATATATATACATATATATGTACGTACAAAAACTCAACAAAAATCATTACCTTTTCGTTTTTGTTTTTCATGAAAAATGACAAGGAGGATCCCACAGATGTGGGAAGGTAGCTCCCAGATTGATTGCAAATAGCCAATAGTGTACGAGGTGCGTGGTCCAGGGCTAGCTAAGCCATCCAACTTAGCCATCCAACTTTCAATACCATAAGAATGGACGTTGAGGGAGATTTAATAATATTATAATGTATAATTCGTTTATTTTTGTTATGAATTATATTTTTATTCCACAGGATTTGATGTTGACCATCGACCATTTGAAATTACTGGGCCAATTGCCCCATACATTCTATTATTCTGAAATCCTGTCGTCCAGCTCTCTCTCTCTCTCTCTCTCTCTCTCTCTCTCTCTCTCTAGTCTGGTTTAGGGTTTCCACCAATACCAAACCAAAACTTTGAAGATTTATCATAAAGAAGAACCAATTTTTAGTTTCAATGAAGCATGATGAGACGTGAGGCGTCATATCTTTGGCTAAAGTCACTCACCCTTTTGCATATGGCAGATTTTAAAAAAGATTCCACTGCCAATGTACAAAAAGCTCATGCAATATTTTTGTGGTGAGGATAACAATAGTTCCGAATTTTACTATATTATATGGCAGGGGTTGGTCCCCTAACATAATACTGCCAATATATACAATGTTTTGCAAATTACCAACTACGTACGATTATAATACCACAATGACATCATGGGATGGGGTAGGTTGAGAATTTTCAAGTCATCATGCATGCTTGCCTCTCCTCCACCAACCTACCAGTTCAACTTCAAATTGCACAATTTTACGAAAAATAGGTTCCGATACAAGTGATATTGACAGGGACGGATTCAGGAATTTTCCTTGCAAGGGTCAACATCTAAAAGGATTTTTCCCTGAAAAATCAGTTTGAGAAAATATGTGATCCTTAGGTTGACATGGACCCTTTTGTAGATATGCTTATCTAAGTTTGTTCCAAAGTCGAAGTTCAGTGTGTATAGGAAGATTAGCCAAGACATCTTGCAACTTACTTCTTTCGAACTACCCACAACATCTTTCGAACTCGAACTACCCACATTATCTGAATTAGAAGTAGTTGATGAGAACTTTCTATTAAAATATCGTTCCATAAACTGTATTGGTAGAAATAATCAATAAAGCATGAACAACTAATCCAATCCAACAATTGAATGGACAAAAATTAATCCAATTTGCCAAGAAGATACAAGCATACAAACTAATAAATAAAATATATTATAAAATCCCAAAACTACTTCGTTTTGGCCGGATTTTAAAAAATAAAATAAAAAGGTTTAGTGGAACGACGTCGTTTTGACGCTGACGGAAAAGAAAAAAAGAAAAAAAGAAAAAGCTCAAGGGCGCAAGCAGCGCTGCGCGTTGGAGAGAAAACAAAAGAGCAGCTCTTTGAGGACTTTCATCGAGCAGTTTGCAAGGGTCAATTTTCTCCCCTCTAATGGCAGATTCTAAAGTTGCAGGGGTCACTTTGACCACCCTTGCTCCTCTGTGGATCCGTCCCTGATTGGGGAGGAGGGAATTGAACTTAGAACCTCAGGTGCAAAAATAAATACTCTTAATCACTTGAGCACTACAAACCCCTTGTGTTATTATCTTCTCTTTAATTAGATGTACTTTCACCAACTCAAATCACATATATAGTTAGTTAGTTAGTATATCTTTGCCTGCTCTCTTGTGAGATGACTCAAGTTGAATTTCGTTCTCCCTAACTTTATCTTTTTATAAAAAGAAAACCCTAAAACAATATGTTGTCTCAAAATAATGCAATTAATGCACAAGTCGTGTTTGGTTTGCAGTTTTCTTGTGGAATCTACCTTTTGCTGATTTTGTATTTCTTCTTGTTCCAATTTGTATTGTTCAGATGTAGAGGGCTCGTATGGGTCCACATATAATGTATAGTATGTTCTGATTATCTATTTGACAGACACAAGTGAGCCTCACAGGGGTCGCTGTCATTGCCTATCATTGTACTTGTACATATTCCAGCTCCTTGCACAACACACACCACACGAAATCTCATGGACTCTCTCTTGTTTTTCTTTCATTTATTTTCATGGGTATTTACAAATGTAAAAATCTAAGAAATATGATGCATAAAAAATAGTAGGCATGGAGATATGTCAGCTCACAAGGACTTTGGGAATAATTCAGTGCTCCCAAGACAAAATCAATCAGGTTCGATGGAATTTCTGTTTCTTTCTTATAATCATTTAAGCTTTGGTTTTTGGGTTGAATTTGGTTTCGCCATTTTGCCTTGGAAAAAATAACATCAATTGATGACATGTACGTCTGGAGAAATTCAAGGAACAACTACGAGAGGCAACCAAACTAGTTTTTCTTGGAAGTTCTATTAGAGATTAGAACGAGAAGGGGAATTTGCTGTCATTTAGAAAGAGTACAAATTATTAATTTTGTGGTTCATAATATCCAACGTGAGCTGTCTTGGATCCTTGGGGTTGCTGTCATGGCGTTCTGGGTTTCCGGAGAACATGGTGCATGAGCTGATCAGTTTTGAGGGTGCCTTGGTGTTAAGAGGTAGGAGGAGTATCGTGCGTCGTTGTCCCTTTGCAATTTGTGGTGGAATTAATTCTCGTTGTGGCTTGGTGGACCAATGCATTCATATAAAAAGAACCAACATGTGCAAAATTTAATACACGTCACAATAATCTTGTGTCTTAGAAAGAACTGATAAAATAACTTTTATTTAAATCTCCCACACCACCAAAAAAAAAAATATATATATATATATATATATTAAACTCTACACCACCCAATTATTCAAATATTTTCTCCTTCAACACAAAGGCCTCAACGGTGGTGGTTCTCCTCCTTCGTTTTGCCCGTACCTAGGTAGCAGGGGTTTATGTAACTTCCTATCAAGATTCAAATAGATTTATTTGATGTATATGAGTTATTAATTTTTCTTTTAGCTATAAATGTTCAAAAGTCAAATTCAAAATTTAAGAGTACCAATGCCTTAAATCAAGGAATTTTCATTAAAAGACCTCTTCGTCTCCTCATTTTTTTGAATTGACATGTACGCCTGGATGAAAGCAACCATTTGTTTCTCATTTTCAGGGTGTCTGTTGATCAGTTTTCAGGGTGCCTTGCCTTGCTGATGACAATGAGGTTCAAAACTATTACTGTTAGGTTAAGTTAAGAAGAAGACGAAGAAGAAGAAGAAGAAGACTGGACTGAAGTACATCATGCGCCGTGGTCCCCTTGGATTCTTATTGCACCCACAGCTACGAACGAAATTACACTCACAAACAAAAACCCTGGATCAAAAGTAAAAGAAAAATAAGAAAAGCTGGTTAAAGTTAATATTTTGAAGGCCACGTGATTCATGGCTCTTCCCATGTCCCGAGCACATGTAGTGGGTGAAACGTGGGTTGAATTATGCTGTTGGGCAGTGAAGTCTGGGAAGATAACACCAAACTTTCAGATTCTGCTCATAATTTACGGCACTGGAAATGGTAAATATTCCACACATGATGCCTCGATACATATTCCACCCAAACCTGTAATTTTCGAATAATGTCATGCACCCAATTGGTTTTTGCAGGGAAATGTTTTCGTTTGTTAGACTGTTTGATAATATATGTAAGATGTTTATATCCTAGTTTAATGGCATAAATATTCATTTTTCAATATAAGTTTGATAACAGAATATTTTTTAAATAGAACGCTCTTCTATGGTATTGGTGTATTTTTACATCCCTCGGTTTTGGCAGATCGCTTAACCTGCTCATCTCCGGTGCAACTTAAAAAAAATTACAAACTAGGATCCCTATCTAGGGATCCCAATATTTCTGAACGGATGTTTGCACATATTAAGAAACGAAGCACAAGCTGAATAAAATTATGTCATAAATTTGTAAGAGCATCGGCCACCATGTTAGCTTCACTCCGAATACATACACATTCATTTATTATTGTACTATGGTGCGGTAAAATGTTAAGGTGAATTTCTCCAGCATTAATTGATTGGCCTTCAAAAGTGGGAGCTAAGCTTTTGACCCCCATCAGCCATTCACATGCACACATGTATAAATATGTCCAGATCACCATGTGGAGCGGAGCTTTTAATACTCCAATCTAGATTCTGTGCTTGAACTCAAACAGAGAGAGAGACAGATGGGGAGAAAACCATGCTGTGATAAAGAAGGGCTGAACAAGGGAGCATGGTCTGCTTGGGAAGATAAAGCCCTTGCTAACTACATTAACACTCACGGAGAAGGAAAATGGAGGGACCTTCCACCAAGAGCGGGTACGTACGGTTCATTATTTAAATTAACAATTATATATATATATGTGACAATTTTCATGTTTTTTTCTTCTACAATTTGGGACAATGTACTCATAACTAAACACTACTGTTTTTTTCTGCAGGGTTAAACCGCTGTGGGAAGAGTTGCAGATTGCGTTGGCTGAATTATCTTAGGCCTGATATTAAGAGAGGCAACATTTCCCCTGAAGAAGAGGAGCTCATTGTTAGACTTCATAAGCTTCTTGGAAACAGGTATGTATATATGGAAGATTGACATCTCTTCTTGGTAGCAAGTTATTATGACGAAATTGGTGTCTCTAATTTTGTCTAATTTGAATTAGGTGGTCACTCATTGCTGGAAGGTTGCCGGGACGAACAGACAATGAAATCAAGAACTACTGGAACACCAATTTGAGCAAGAGGTCAGAGCAAGGAAGTGACAAGGCTCATCAGGATCAACGGAGTGCTAGTGCTAGTTCGAAAGACGACACGAAAAAATCGAATAATCCGGCAGCAAAGTCTTCTGTCCAGGTGGTCCGGACGAAAGCATTTAAGTGCAAGAAGGTTGCCATCCCCTTACATTTGGATGGCCATGATCAAATGCCTGAAAGATCGAACGTGGCTCCTGTTTCCGACAGCGAAAGCCCGTGTTCTACAGCGGCTCAGGAGCATGATTCTTCGTTTGGTTTTCTGAGGGATTTTGATATCAATGACATGCTCATACAGGATGTGCTGAGTTCTGATTTCCAACAAGCACAAATCAACGACTGTGATCAGGACATGTTGGAGTGTGGAAATACCAAGATTGAAGATTTATTGATGGGTGAAGCAAGGTTGGGAGAATGGAGAGCTGGTGATGATGATCAAGATGACCCACTTCAACCAAATGATGATGATCATGGAGATGTGGACGGCTTCAATGCACTTTTATCTTTTCTGAATTCAGTAGATGATGATCAGTGGATCATTAGTTAAAATCAAGCTAGCCCCTCTAGCTTTGCACTTTGCAAAACTTTCCAAATCTGTTGTACTGAATAAAAAACATTCCATTACTAATTAGATGAAATTTGTTAGTTTGTAGTTGAACACTGTTGTCAATAATTTGGAGACATGTATGTTTTGCTATGACCAACTTCAGTATATATTAAAGGCAAGTTTTTCAAAGATTCTTGATGTGTGTTGTGAGTTTCAAGTGTGAACGTGAAATTTTAGAGGTTAAAAGTATCGGCAAAAAGTATGAAAGATTATAGTCGTCTACTTTACTATGCCTTCAAATGTGGATCCATGAGTTTTTCATTTTTCTTCGAAACGATGTTTCTAAGTATTTTTACTATAAAATAGAATTCATAATGTCGCATACAAACAAATAAACAAACAAACAAATAAATTTATATGTATAATTTTTCTTTGAAACGATGTTTCTACCTTAATGTATTAATTGCATATATACAAATAATTTGTACACGCATATGTATATGTACGCGCGAAAATTCAGCAAAAAAACTTCCTTTACTTTCTTGTTTTTGTTTTGTTTTTCCATGGAAAAGGACAATATCAATCCCAATCCCATAGATGTGGGAAGGTAGCTTCCAAACTGGTGATGATGATGTACGTAAAGTCAAGACACTGGAAATTTCTTAAACAAACGTGGTCCAGAGAGAGCTAAAGCCATCCGACTTTCAATACTATGAGAATGTAGGTTGAGGGAGTTTTCTTTTTTATTTATTATAATCAGTGCTATTTTTTTCTGTCTGAATTATATTTATATTTAATATTCGAGATGGGCAATGCATGGCGAGATTGAATCAGCAGCTCTGAAACCTTGTCATCCTCCCAGCTAGTGGCTGTCAGTAATTTGTATGATTGATCCAATGAGCCCACAATTATTTACTTCCACCATCCCACATGCTTTTATTTACCCAACCAATATATATATATATATATATATATATATTTTTTTTTTCCCATAAAGACTTTATAAAAAAAAAATCACGTGTTAATATAATAAATCAAAATGGATCGGTCCACTTGAAATTTATAATTTAATTAAGCTTGATCTTCTTAGCTCAATAACTTCTACAGCTGCAAAGTATTTTGGATAAAATATATATCTCACATGCGATGCAGGTTGTAATACAATAAACAACATATTAGATGCATGCTTTTCGAATTTCGATGATAAAATGTAATCTTTGTCAAGATTTATATTTGAGTGTGCCAGTGAGGCACTGATTTTAATGATAATAGTTATATTTTTGGATAAATTTGAGCCAATCAGGCCGACCAAAGCTTAGTTAAACTTGCAAAAGCAATTTGTGTAAAGAGACACTTGCGTTTTTAACTTTCCGTAATGCTTCATGTGCATGGATCGTATGATAAGCTTCAGATTCATTACCAACTGATCCTATCGTTGAAAGTTTGATGTTTATAACTTAATACAAGTGGTTTTGATCGTTAAAGTTAGCTACAATATTTAGTTAGGAGTATCTCGTGTTCATATAGTTTACAACTGGCCATACATCTACAATAAGGCTATACCATCATTAACTAAATATCAAACTCATCGTTGTGTCTATGTCTTCTTTAGTGATCTTCGAGAAATTCACTAGTGTAGAAGAATCTCTTTGGTTACAATGAAGAACCCCTTTGATCTCTCACAAACCCTATCTCTATTTTCTCTCACCCTAGCTCAAACCCAATTTGATGCCTTGTTTTCTCTCTTGCACTCGTTAGTGAAAATTCTAGTGCTAAAATGCCTATTTATAGATCATAGAACTATAGTACAAAGTTACATGGAAAAGAAAATACAATCCTATTCAAACTAGACCAAGAACTTGCCCAAAACTCATGCTCGAACCAAAAAACACGTCGAGCTCAAAATCACCTGGCAAAAGCGATCGATCGCTTTCTTGCTGAGAGAAGCTCTTCCACCATCCTTTGCATCCTTAAGCGAGCCAACTCCAACAAGGCCTCCTCCAACCAAAACAAATACCAATGGAATAGTTGGTGGTGTGTACTTCCAAAATAAGAACAAACCTAAGAGAAAATTCCAAGAACCACTTAATCTAAATGGCACTGTTGATAGATTACAAAATTGGAGTGGTCCCAATAATTATGGTTCTCGACTTTTAATAAGTACAAGGACTTCCGCAATACAATTGTTAATTTCGAGATATGAAACCAAGAAATTATGAAGCCAAGAATATCAAATCCAGTGTGAATTTAGCATGCTTGCCAATTGACTCAATACATATTATGCATAATTTAGCATTGACAGTAGACATATCAAAACTGAAGTGGACCCAGAATTATTGCTGAAAATCAGCAGCTTTGCACATCGTTGTTCTTTCATTGGTTTGAAAACGAGAGCTCCGGGATGATACACATGTCATTTGGCGTGTAGCAAAGCAAAGGAACTTTTGGGTTTAATCTGATTGGTGATTTGTGTGCACCATATCACTAAACCTATCCGATATTCAAACTCTAATACACACCAACTAAGTTTCACAAACAACTAATAATGTTGTTTTCCACCAAAAATACAATAATGGAAGCGAGATGTTATTGTCACTCTAAAATAATTATTATACGTTCTTTTCTTAGAGTAGTAAATTTTAACTGTTTATGAAATAGAATGTGCAAAATCTATCTCTTACAGTTTGTGTATATCTTACTGTGAAAAAAACAGCAAATATAAAGAAAACGATCGATCACACAAAAATATACATCCCATTGCATCCAAGTTTTTATCGGAGTGGTGAACTTGCACATTGGAATCTTTATTTTTAAAATTTTTGTTTTAAGTTTGACTCGGAACCACATTTTTTTTTGTATTAATTAACATCTTCAATTTTAAAAATCAAATATGTATTGTCCCATCGCTAATAGCTAGGCATCTATTTGTCCAGGACTGATTTGATTTTGTTTGATCCGAAATTGAGCTGACACATGACCATCAATTAATGACTTTTGTCTAATTTCCTAAATTGGAATTTTGTGTTGCCATCTCTTTCGGATTTATGGTGTACTGTTCTTTTACAACCTCAAACCATTTAATAAAATTATCAATCTGATGATATTCAAATTTGCAATTAATAATCCACCAGTACCGTGTCACTCTCTCAGTGTCTGTATACGACTTTGACATATACCCACCACACGGAACATGGCAATCGTTAAGAACAGTAAGCATTTTTTTTTTGAAAACAATGCATAATCTAAACTACACTTTAATCTAATTTATGGGAATAAATATTTGAACTTAAGTGAAAATAGAAAGGGGATTCGAACTTTGTTGTAAGGAAGCGGGACTCAATGTCATACTCAACTGCTCTAACCCACGCATGCAAATAAGAGTATTTCTTATTAAGATATGTTTGCAACACAATTACATCTTCCACCTATATTAGTTTCTATAATTTCATCGTTTTCAATAAATTGTATGTTAAATTTCAGAGAGAGAGGTTATCGGTTCATTACTATAGCAACACTGATATTATCCAACTTAACCATCTATAAAGCTCCAATAAGTATAAGATTTTATCACAAAATGTCTCAGTGATATTAGAAGTGAAATCACTTATTATAAGTTGAATTTTATTTAATCAATCATCCAAGACTTATATTTTTCAACATCACATACATATATATATAGTTACTTTTGAAAACAATAATATTTCAAGAATAAAGAATAGAAATAAAGCCACAATCATGAATCCTGTTTATATTGGGCTTAACCACTACTCATCAAAAAGTTTCCTTGTCACGTTCCTAGCTTCAATTAATTGGAGTCTTCTTAGACTTGTTGTCTGAAGATGCTTGAATTGAACCCACTTTTAATTAAACTTCGAGTTCGAGGGAGTATTTTAAGAGAAGGAGAAGAAAATTGTGCACCTCACTTTTTTTTGATTGACTTTTTATTCGTTAATTCTCTCTAAAAGTTGGAAAGATCCAACAGAAAAGTGAAATTTATGTGTTGTGAGTTATTCTTTACAACATCTAGAATACGTTTCATTAACTAAAACTTTTTTGGTCCCTCTTAATTTCATACCCGTCTAAACGAAACAAGGAAAGTTGTACATCCTCTTTTTCTTAATTTCATACCCGTCTCTATTATGGAGGGTACTATATTATAAGTATATGTGATTCTTGTCATTTTCATTTTGAACATTTCTTATATCATGGAGACCTATTTTGAGTATGGTGAACATATCATAGCCCTCCCCAAAAACAGCATATGTTTTGCATGTTGACATTTCTTAGAAGAAAGTGATGAGGCCATTACTAATTTACTATCAAGACGGGTTGAAAGTTGGGTGTGGTTTCTCAATTATTGGATTTAGATAGCAAAGTTTACCTTTTCTGAAGGAAACAAAATGCTTGAAGTTATTTCTCATGTGCAAGGTGAAACTTAGAGTCAATGCTCTAAGAATTTCATAGTTTTATAACGCAATACCAACTACCTAATTTATTACTCCAATACCAACAACCCCTTGACAAATTGACATCAATAGCTCTCGCCATAGATTTATCTTTTCTGGTTTTTTCGTTTTATGGGTCAACCTAAAGGAATTTCTTCTACAAAACAAAGTATCAATATTCTAAACCTAAACTCACATCTGTCTCAAGGTCCAGATTTGGCCGCAACAATATGTATACTTGCATGGAACTAAAAGTGATATAAAATAGACAATTTGAATTAATGAAATAAAATATAGAACGGTTCTTACAAGGGTATTCCTCAAATTTATTTGAGAAATCTCTCAATTGAAACGCTCTATATATACAGGGACGGACCCACAGTGGGGTCAATGGGGTCAAACGATCCTATAGACTCCATGAAAGCAAGGTAGAAGGTTCCTTTGAATGGGGGTGTGACCCCATGAATGGCTGAAGGGAGGAGTTGCAGACACTGAGGAAGGAGAAGCTGAACAGGAAATCTGTTTTTTTGTTTTAAAGAAGCTGGCCAAAACGGCGTCGTTTTGGACCAGCATCGAATTTTTTTTAAAAAACTCTTTGGCCAAAACGCCGTCGTTTTGGACTAGCAGTAACTAATGTTTTTTAAAGACCTGGCCAAAACGACGTCGTTTTGGTCCAGGTCTTTTTTTTAAAAAAAGAACATATTGTATATCTGCTACACAGCCTTCCTCCCGAGTTTTCATCTCCAAAACACCTATTTTCTAAACCCTCAAACCTAAATCACCAATCTCCACCCCCCACAAACCTTTAACCCTCTTCCCCACCAAGCCTTTAAGCCCCAAATCCTTCATTGTCGCCGCTTCCAAAAGCTTGCTTCCGCTTCCACCACCTCACAATTCAAGGTAAATTCTAACTCTAAACCTAAATTACTTGAATTGAAATTGAATTTATGATTGTATTATATTGTTTTGATTTATTGGATGTTTCATTTATGAATTTTTTGTGGTTAATTGGTATAAATTTGGTGTTCTCTTTAATTGATGTTAGTTATTATTTTGATTAATTTATGTAGAATTATGGAAAGATTTTTTAAGAGAAAGTCATCATTGGGTAGTTCGGATAGTGTGGGTAGTTCAAGAACTTCAAGTTCAAGACAAAGTGAGTTAGATGAGGTTTTGGCTAATCTTCAGGCAGACTCGGGACTAAGAATTCGTATGATTGAGTATGATACTAATATTAGAGATGAGGTTCGAAGAGCATATCTACAAAAAGGACCTTGTCAACCTAGAGGTCATTCTTTCCCACAAAGTAATATCTCAGGACTTAATCGACGCTTCATTCCCCAATGGTTTGATGAATTTGATTGGTTGGAGTATAGTGTATCTAAAGATGCTGCATTTTGTCTTTATTGCTATCTCTTTAAATCCAATTTTGAACAAGTGGGTAGTGAAGCCTTCACTGGAGCAGGGTTTAAGAATTGGAAGAAAGGGAGAGAAAGAATGAAGGTGCATGTTGGACCGGTTGGTAGTGTTCATAATAAAGCTAGAGAAGCCGCTACAAATTTGATGAATCAAAATACACATATTGAAACGGCTGTGAGCAAACACTCTGAACAAGCTCGTATGGCATATCGAAGATGCTTAATTGCATCAATCAAGTGCACTAAGTTTCTATTGAGACAAGGTCTTTCTTTTCGTAGAAATGATGAAAGTGCCACTTCAAGCAATAAGGGAAATTACTTGGAGCTATTGCAATTCCTTGCAGACAATGATGAGAAAGTTAAAGAAGTTGTGTTGGAAAATGCTCCGGGGAATCTCAAGTTAGTAGCTCCAAAGATTCAAAAAGATATTGTCAATGCATGTGCCGGGGAAACACTTGATGTCATCATGAGTGGTTTAAAAGATAGATTCTTTTCTATATTGGTGGATGAAGCACGTGATATTTCTGTGAAAGAGCAAATGGCTATGGTGTTGCGTTATGTGGATGACAAAGGGCATGTAATTGAAAGGTTTGTGGGGGTTCAACATGTTACCGACACCACTTCAAGTTCACTAAAGGATGCCATTGACCTATTCTTTTCTTCCAATGGTTTGAGCTTTTCCAAGTTACGAGGACAAGGTTATGATGGAGCTAGCAATATGAGAGGTGAGTTGAAAGGCCTTAAAACAAAGATTTTGAGAGAACAACCTTGTGCATACTATGTTCATTGCTTTGCTCATCAACTTCAACTAGCACTTGTTGCCGTAGCAAAGAAGAATATTGATATTGCCTCTTTCTTCACAACCACTAATAGTGTGGTTAACCATGTTGGAGCATCGTGTAAGCGGCGTGATGCACTTAGAGCACAACTCCAAGAAGAACTTGTGATAGCTTTTGAAAATGATTGTCTTATAACGGGGTGAGGTTTGCATCAAGAAACAAGTCTCAAACGTGCCGGTGACACACGATGGAGCTCACATTACGGTACCATTATTAGCATCATTTCTATGTTTTCATCTGTGATTCATGTGCTTCAAATGATTATTGATGATAATCCCAATGATAGTGCCGGTGAAGCAAATAAGATTCAAAGGGAAATACTTACTTTTCAGTTTGTGTTTCACCTATTCTTAATGAAGGCTATATTGGGACTCACAAATGATGTGTCACAAGCATTGCAAAAGAAAGATCAAGAAATTGTGAATGCAATGGCTTTGGTGAAATCATGCAAGGAAAAGCTACATTGGATGAGGAATAATGGGTTTGATGCATTGGTTGAAGAGGTGTCTTCATTTTGTGACAAACATCATATTGATGTTCCTAACATGGATGAGGCCTTCGTACTTCCAGGAGGTCAAGGCGTAATGCTCCAATAAAGACAAATCGTCATCATTATCGTGTGGAGCTCTTTATTTATGTCATTGATGAGCAACTTAAAGAGTTAGATGATCGTTTTAATGAGGTAAATACTGAGTTGCTTATTTATTTGGCATGTTTGAGTCCGAATGATTCATTTGTAGCTTTTGATAAACAAAAGCTACTTCGTCTTACTCAATTTTATCCTCAAGACTTTTCGGATGGGGATCTTTTGGCACTTGATGATTAACTTGAGCTTTATATGATGAGAAAGAAAAATGGATCGATAGCCAAGTCTTTCTTGTTTTTCTCGTTATTTTGTCTATAAACTAGTGCTCTGTGGAGCTGTGCTGCATGAAACATGTACAACGAACGAACAACTAATCAACACTGACATATGTTATAGTGTGTAACACCCCGACCCCAAATTTTCCCAAATTTAACCCTTATTTAATTATTTAATTATTTAAGGGTATTTTAGTCATTTTTTTAACCGGAGAGAGTTTGGGACCATGACTTGTATTTTTGGATAGGTCGTACCGAGACGAGTTCATAGACACGTAGTGGGCTCGAATCGGAGTTGTAACGAGAGAGATATGGTCAAAAGAAACCCAGTGGCACAACCGTAAATATTTTGAAATGGGATTTTTATAAAAATCTGGTTCTCTCTCTCTCTCTCTCTCTCTCTCTCTCTCTCTCTCTCTCCCGCGATCTCTCTCCCTCTCCCGTCGGCTCTCTCTCTCTCTCTCTCCTCGTATCTCCGGCCACCGGCCCGGCTGCGGTCGGGACCGGTGCCAAAAGAACCGGCTCAGCCTCGGCGTCACGACCCAGCCCTCCCCCGACATCGGCGCCGCTCCAGCCGCCGGAAAATGGCGATTTTCGCCCGGAACTTCGCCGGCTCCGATCTCCCTCCTCCGGCCGCCATTTCTGGCGATCAAGGTATGGAAATTCATCCCTTCTGCATGCTCTAGCTGATGGTTTGGGTAGGATTAGATCGATTCTTAGCGTAACCAATTCGATTTTCGAATTGAAAATCGGCCGAACTTCGGCCGCCGTGATCGGCCATTTCCGGCCACTTTTTGGGGGTTGTCCAAGAACAAAAGTGACTCCAAATAGGGTGTTTTACCTAGGGTAGGAGTTTGGAGTCTCGGTTCCAAGATTTTTCGACGGACCGTAATCGCTTTGGACACCCGGTCTGCCCGCACGTGTGGCGGCGCGTGGGCGAAGGTGGTGGCGTGTCTCTGGGCAGTTTTGAGGTCCTCGTGCCGTCACGAGCGCGTAGGATTTTGCGGATCTCAATTCGGACGTCGTTTGACTATCGAACGGATATCGCCTATCGGGCGTTATCCGGGTTCGATAGGTTGGGACCGTTGGATGGTCTCAAAAATAATATATGTTAAACTAGGTATTTTTAGGATCGTGGAGGAATTCACGGATCGTGAATCGGAGCCCCGGATGTTCCGATTTAATAATTTAAAGATTATATTTTATATTAACCGTTAGATCGTGCGATCGTGAGCGATCCGACCGTCCGATCTGAACCAAACTTGCAGGACAAGTGTCCTATACCTTATAGAACCCATAGGAACTTTCGGATCGGAGTTTGAAGGTCGTGGTCCCCGTGGGCCCGTTTGACCAGGGTTAGGGTAGTTTGACCCTTGGTTGACCGCGAGTCTCCCGGAGTAATCTCACCTTTCCCGGGGGGATTATCTGGTGCTAGACTATTGTTGGGGTTTACGCATATTAGAATATTTGTTTATATAACTAAAATTATATACTTTTGTACAAGGGTACAAAAGAGTCTAGAATGTCGGTTTGGAGTGCTATACGCACTACCTTAAGTACCTCCCCGGATTTGGGATTCACTATGAGTACCACCAAGTGAAAGTTGAGGTCCCACATGGCGTAGGTTATCCGGCGTGTGGACAGACCCCATACGTGGCGTTGGTTGTACCGGCGTATGGGGAGATTTGTAATATTGTGTTGAGGTCGCACGTGGCGTAGGTTATCCGGCGTGTCGACAGGCCCCATACGTGGCGTTGGTTGTACCGGCGTATGGGGAGATATGTGATATGACGTGCAGGTCTCGCGTGGCGTAGGTTATCCGGCGTTCAGACAGACCCCATACGTGGCGTTGGTTGTACCGGCGTATGGGGAGATATTATGATAGTATGGTATGGTCGCACGTGGCGTAGGTTATCCGGCGTGTTGACAGACCCCATACGTGGCGTTGGTGGTACCGGCATATGGGGAGATTATGTGGAATACAGAGAAATGAAATGAGGTATCGCCTGAGTGTGGAATTGGGTTTTATGAGAGAACTACGTGTGGCTTGATCCCTCAAGGAAGGTACGTAGGCAGCCTAAGGTTATTAGGTGCTGCCGCAGACTAATGTTAATCATTGTCCTTATTTGAAGGTATTGCCCGCCTTTTTCGAGGCATGAATTGTTTTGTTAGTGTGTCTGGTAGTTTGTTGAAATGTGGAAAGGCCGAAGGCCATTTGTGTGAATTGCATGAATTGATATTGTGCATGCTGCCAGTTGGGAATATAAATTGTGTTTTTATGCAGGTATAAATTTTTGGGAAATGTCCAATTTATAAGGGAGACTCTGCCGAAATTTCGGCAGAAAGTCTCGGTCTTTAGTAAGTGGGCCCGGTATCGGGGGATGTCAGGAATTCCAAAGGATTCGTCTCGGATTTTGGGAAAATTCGGGGCGGGTCCTTTCATAGTGTGTGGAAGCAAGGACACATGAACTTCAATGACACCAATAATTATCGTGTGCGGACGTACTTTCTCAAAAGACTATCCGAGTGATTATAATTGATAATCAAATTAAGGCTAATCTTGCTGTGGTTATTCTTTTTGTGTTTTATCATTTATCATCAATATTTTTTTTGATGAAGTAGAAGAACTTCAATTAGAAACCGAGGTGCTCTTAGGGTGGCATCGTTAAAATTTTGCCTTTCCTACGAGAAAAAAAGAGAGT
Organism: Prunus dulcis; assembly: GCF_902201215.1. Lineage (NCBI taxonomy): Eukaryota > Viridiplantae > Streptophyta > Magnoliopsida > Rosales > Rosaceae > Prunus > Prunus dulcis. Next base: position 17,654,560 of record NC_047656.1, on the reverse strand, counting down.
ATCACACAATTCAACCAACTAATAATATACTCTACTCGTTTTTCCTATCTGTTATTTTGTGGACTTAGTTTGATCGTTTATAATCAATTCAATCAGAGGACCAAGTAATGGGTTTGGTTAAATAATTAAAAGAAATAGAAACTGCAATTGATTTGCGTGATGGAGACAGGGACGATTGAAACTAGATGCTGAACCTCTACCTCATGCAGGCAATAGTACATACTTGAGAAGGAGAGAGAGAGAGGACAGGGAGGTGGCAGCCCTAACAAACTTTCAAGGGTGTCCTGGAATGTTAGTTTGAGAGTAAAAGAATCAAAGCAAGGCAGAGTCAAATTGGACCAGAAAATTATATAATATTATTGTGTCAGTAACCTTTCTGCATTATATATATACGTCGTGTTTAGCATTTGTATGTTTTCATCTAACGGTTTACAACATAGTAGTTTTGTTTAACAAGTCATTTATATAATATACATGCTAATGGTATGGAAGATTCTGCTGTCCAGATTTCTTCATCACAAAATCTTCGCACAACACCAAATAATCCACCAACTCTGCTAATGAAGGCAGTATAATAATGTTGGGTTCCATTGTTTATTTTTGGGAGAAAAAGTACTTAATTTCTAATTAATTCTTACATTTTTAAGTGATGAGTGATAAAAGAGCTGTACATCAAATAAATAAATCCCTTTTTTTGCAATATTTGCTTTCGCATATGGTTGTACAATACCGACTAGTATATATTACTATGGCTCTCTTTATAGTCTGTGTTTTTGTATTCTTTTTTTTTTTTTGACCTAATAAAATTATCGCAATTTTTTTCTCCATTTGAAAAAAACAACAAAAACAACAACAACAAAACCTCATTTTGGAGGCCTAGTAGATGAGAAGATCTGCTCTGTAATATGAACATTTGGACCTTATAATTGGGGAATTTGAGTCTCAAATGTGGAAGCATCGAACCTAACTGATTGGGTGTGGGCGGCTTATTAAACTGGACGGTGGAAACCGGTAAATCACAATATATTGGATCATTTACATTATTACAGAATTATATGATCAAAGTGGTGCCAAAGTGCGCATTAAACAAACAATCATTTGCAATGAGGTGTTGCTTTACTCATAATTTTTTAATGTAATTACGTGTCTATTTTTATTGTCAGTCACGTGACGAGTGAAAAAATTAATGAATTTTTTTTTCTTTCTCTTTTGGTCCAATTGCTTATAAGGACGATATTCTGAAAAGAAAATGGTATGTCACCATTGATTTTAATGAGATAAGCTAGGTAAAACCAGGACCACTGGGCAAACTTAAAAAAAAGAGGACCATAAAATAAAATAATAACGTGGGGAAAATGTGCAGCTATAAGTATCTGACTCCAAGCACACAGGAGACCAAATCGAACAGGCACACGACTGGGAGGGGAAAAAAAAAAAAAAAAACCAGAGGCAGTGAAGAAACAGTTTCTATAGTGAAAAGGAGAGTTTTGGGTGTGAGCAGAGAAGGCAGGCACCAAAACAATGGGGAGAAGCGCTTGTTGTGCAAAGGAGGGCTTGAACAAAGGTGCTTGGACTGCCCATGAAGACAAAGTTCTCAGTGAATACATCAAACTCCATGGTGAAGGCAGATGGAGAAACCTCCCCAAAAAAGCAGGTAAAAAAAAGAGAAAAGAAATGTGCACTGCTTAGCTCATTGTATCTGATTATGTGGGTTTTCTGAATTGTGCTTGAAAATCAAATCAATGGTTCTGATTAATTGGTGATTAATTTATGCAGGTCTGAAAAGATGTGGGAAGAGCTGCAGGCTTAGGTGGTTGAATTATCTGAGGCCAGACATTAAGAGAGGCAACATATCACCAGATGAAGAAGAGCTTATCATCAGGCTTCACAAGCTTTTGGGGAACAGGTAATTTGTGCCATTTCATTGCTTTAAATAATATATTAATTATGAAATTATAGTAATTGGAAAAGAAAAGAAAAAAGTTCATCATCATCAATTGGGATTTTGATATTGATTTTGAAAATTATTATTTTTCTTTTTTTTCCAGATGGTCTCTAATAGCTGGTAGGCTTCCAGGGCGAACAGACAATGAAATAAAAAACTACTGGAACACCAATTTAGGCAAAAAAATCCAAGACCAACAGCGGCAAGGCTCTGCTTCAAATCTCAAGCACCACAACAAAAATGGTCAACCAGTTTCCAAAAAGGCCAAGACTATGGAGGACATGTCTCCCAACATGACCTCACCATCACCATCCAAGATGTCCCCAGTGGTCAGAACCAAAGCTGCTAAGTGCACCAAAGTTTTCATCAACCCAGACCCTCACAAACTCCCACTTGGCCACCAACATTGTGAAGAAAACAACAGAGGACTGTTGATGTTTGATAGGCATGCAGGGGATGACCACACGAACAATGGGTCATCGTCATTGTACTCCTTCTCTAATATCGCTGATCAAGAAAATTCGTCCTCGGATTTTCTAGTAGATTTTGACATGAACGAGATTAGCCTAGCAAGTCTCCTGAATTCTGATTTTCCGGCCATTAATTGTGACGATGTTGATCAAAATGGTGACAATACTTTGTCACACTGTGTGGATCAAACAGCTCAAATTTTCTCAGAGGAAATGTTGCAGCATTTGAATGGTGGCAGCCACGATTGTGTTCAAGTTCAACCAAATTTGGTTCTTAATTTCCATTCCTTGACCTCTTTTCTCGATGGGGATCAAGGAGGGGAAGAATGGCTTGGAGAGTAGTTGAATAATTTGTCATCATTATTAATAAAATAATTATATTTTTCTTGCCACTTTTGCGTTAAAAGAAAATCAAACCAATTAAGATGTACTAAATGAGTGGTGGAGGACCCTTAATTATATAAATCAGATTTTATTTATTTATTATCAGTTGCAGTCGTACTTTTATCTTGTTTATATTATTCCAGGATAAAATATATTTAAGTTGCTTTTTGAGGTGCATTATTTATCGATGGAATATGTTTTCATGGTGTATTTTATATGTCCTGCATTGGAACAATAACTTTTTATACGAACTTGGACTTGACCAAATTGTGATTAAAATTTGTATGATCGTTATTTGTTGCTGTCAATTGTCACAGAGCTGTGATTTGTTTTTTTTTTAAACAGTGCCAATCATCTTTATTTATATTCCCTCACCGTTAAGTTTAATCAAGAGTTAATAATATTTATTAAGAATTAACAAATGGAAATCAAATTTTGAATTCCACCAGAAGAGAAGGCAATGGTACATATCGATGTAAATGTATAACTCCTTTTACATTAAATGTACCGAGTGGGAAATCGAACTCGGATGCTAGGAACATACGCTACTTTAATCATTGACCCAAACTACATCTACAGTGTCGAAAATACCTACCATAAAAAGAAGGGAAAAGAGAAAAGGCAAGCATTGCAACAAATGATTTTGATACACGTGAATGGGTGGAGGACCCCCCCTATGATTGATAAGGAAATCAACAAAATTGGTACAGTTCGTGCTAAGAGTCATCGATGTTGACCATAAAAGAGGTGATAGATTCAGCCCTTTCACCATTCAATACATGGTTAACATTTATTTATGGGGTCCAATTTGTGTAATTAATTATATTGGAAAATTGTTAAGAACCTACTTAAACGTGTATAATTTATCTCAAATCAAGACAATGACTTCGATTTCTTTGTCATTTAGTTTTTGCGCTTTTAGGAGTTAATCCCCTATTTCATCACCCAACAAAAAAAAAATAACTTCCATTTTTCATTCTTCTTAATTATGATAAATTCAAAATAAATCAAACACAACTCAAGCGAAGTTTGAAGAGTCAAGCTTTGTTCTAAACAAAATAGTTGAAGTTTGAAAGAAAAATAAGCATGTGCGTGAGCGTGACACTTTTTTTTTCTTACTAGTATGACTAATGCCATAAAAACAAGAGGTTAAAAATGGTTTATTAAACCAATTAGTCTTTTCACTCAAACTTGAATGTCAACAATCAATAAGATTAATTCAACGAGCTAAATTGGTTTATTAAACCAAAATGTTAGACAATCATGCATGCCCTATGGGTTTTTTCATATCAATTTTCCATTATTGAGATAAAATTCTACACATTCCTTCTTCATTTATTTAGAATGCTGTCAAACGAACCCTAAAATTAATTGAGTATACCCCATGATCTAAGTACACCCTAATATTTTAATCAAAATTCAAAATTAACTAAGTACACCCTATTTAACTACCAAAAATACCCCTAGTACACTCTAATACACTCTATCACATAACACCCTAATACCAATCATAAACTAAATTTCTATTTTTACATGAATTCGTGTTCTCTCTTCAGATTTTGAGTTTGAATCAAAATCTTTAATTTCGTAAGCTACTGTAGGAGTAGATTTACTAACTCCTTCAATTCAAATCTTCATCATCTTAGTTCTCTTTTCAGCGGAACACCAAATCTTTTCTCACCAATCTTTTATTTTTTTGTTGAAAGTAGATGTGATTTCATAAAAGACAGCAAGCCAATAAAGAGATCCATTTGATGATAAGCCGATACCAAAATGGAAAGGCAAGATTAAAAATTGGAAAGAAAATGGGGCTAAAACTCCAACCAGTGAAAAGAAGAGAGGGCCTGAATTGATTTACAGAGAAACATAATCAAAGAAGTGCTCCCAATAGGCCAGCGTCAGTCTTCAAACCAAAATACAGTTACAGTTCTTGAGGTAGACATAGAAGGCCATCATGTTAAGCATCAATCATCTTGAAAGGCAGAATTTGATGAGAAAATCTATGTAGCTCATTAGGTGGTACTTGAAACAAGATAACTTCCATGATGTTTATTTCGCTGAAACAGACTCAAAATCTTTTTATTGGCTCCAAGCAATACAAAAATTTCTCTATGTTTGATTAGGGTTAAATATGGTAAGTAAGGTATACTTATTAAAATTATATTTGTTTAACAACTTAATATATTATTTTTGGTCATTTTACATTAGGGTAAATTAGTAAATCAATAAATAATTTAGTAGTAAAGTGTACTCAATTAATTTTAGAATTCGTTTAACAGCACTATTTATTTATTATTTTATTCTAAATAGATGGATTAATATTTAGGGAGATTCACTATTATACCCAATATGGGGGCCCAAATTATAAAAATACCCTATATAAAATGGACTTTAGAAACACACCCAAAAGCCCATTTACAATATAACAAAAAAGCTTTTAACTTCTTATAAATTACAAAACTGCCATCAATTTCTTAAAACAAGCTCAACCCCAAAATCTCATAAAAATACCCAAAGCACTCAATAGGGCATCAAAGTAATTTAATAATCAATATTAAATTCAATAAGGCTAGCTATCATTTTTTGGGTTTTTTTTGGATTTGTTTATAGGAATTCAATTATGTAGGATTTATTTATAATATTAGTGCTAGAAATGGGTATATCACTAAATATCTCTAATATTTACGCAATTTATGATTTTGTGCTTCTATTTAAATAAGACATAATAATTTTGCTCATCCCGCAATAATGTATTTATGTAGGTAACTAAACACCTAATCAGAAATTCACACATTCCCTCTCTTGTCTGTCTCTCAGTACTAGCAATCACGTGTCTCTCGCACAAATGACTTCTATCCAGGCCACAAAACATCACTTCGAGAGGGCCCACTCATGTCAGGCTTTTAGATACTAGTACGGTGCACCTTAGGCCTTTAGGGAAGATGGGGGCCCACGATTCCTCTCTAGGAATAATGATATAAAATATGATTATATTTACCCAACTTGGGGTGGCAGTGGTGGCCAGCAGCAAATTCAAAATCAAAATCTAATTACAGGTCAACATCTAACACTCTTTGTTCATGAGACAAAATCAAATATTCTAAACAAGTTTGAGAGTTAGATGATATAATTAAGCACTCTAGATCCTTAGCTCCATGAAGAGTCTTTCATGGTAATTTGTTATTATAATTCATATGATTGAAAAATATATGAAGACATGGATGATAAGATGTTCATATTTTCAACATGTGATAATTATGATCCCGAGCTTATGCATTTAGAGCATCCGTATTTACCTATATTTCATAAAATTTGGAGCGCGCAAATAATTCAATGGCTTTTTTGTTTTATTTACAAAACTGACGGTAACGTGTTTCCGTTACCTCTTCGTGTCTCGGTTTCTATAAGCTCCATCTCATCTGTATCATTTGTGTTTGACATAAAGTTACTATTTCAGAACTCACCATGTGAGGTGTGATGCATATGCAATATAATGAAAGTTACACATTAATGGATGTACGTAAATCTGATACAATAATTAAGGCAGAAATACAAGGTGTCCCCCTAAGATTGGATACACATTGCCATAGGTGTTCCTTGGCATGAGATATGAGCAATCTCAATTAGATATTGAAAATAGAGACACCAATACTTTCAATTTGAAGTTCCATCCATCAATTATTTCTTGTTCTTTTCAATACATCAATTACATTTGCCATCAATTTTTCCTGCTTATATCGCGGTTTACTAGCACTGATTATTATTATTTATGTTTTCTTATTTTTACTTTTGATAATGCGAGACTGTGACCTTTAGCACATTTTTGTCCACATAAATAATTAAAATACAAAGAATGAGATTATTCCCATTAATTTTAACCATTAACAAAAATAATAATATTGGATATATACGATCACAAGTTTCATTTCTATACACCTTCTTTACTTGAAGCTTAAGCATACACCTTTTTCTATCCGATCTACCTAAGTGCAATACTAACATTATTCTACTGTCTAAATTCTTCATTAACTTGCTTGCATTTGTATATTTCCCTCTAGTTTTCTGCTACCAATGGGTTGAATTAATTCTGAAGGAAGAATATTTTTGGACACTTGTAGTAAATTCATATCACTTTCCCTTCTTTGGGTATTTTATATTTGAAAATCTTATCAAATCAGATATGATGTCAGCTCATGTCGATTTTTTTTGTTCGATAGAAGCAATGTGAACTTCATGGCAAGCAACGAAATCTTTTATAGATGAGCTGTCGAAGAATATGAAGTTACGCTTGATCAAATAAAATATAAAATATAATGAATGATTCTATTATTAATAGTATTAAAAATTTTTGTGATAAAATTCTATACTTGCCGAATATGTAAATGGTTAAGTGAGCACAATATCGAAATTACTAGTAGTGAACTAAGAATTCATCCTTTTGAAATCTTGACAATGAACACCCTATCTTTTTTGTTTTTTCTTTCTTAGCAAGACACATAGCTTACTCTTAAGAGGCGTATTCACTCTGTTAATCAATGAGTTACAAGATTGACTTCGTGGAAACTTCTGTATTGCTTTGATCATATATTGGATATAAATTGATTTTTGAAGACAGATTGGATCATTTTCATCATTGTATATAACAATATAGTAACACACTGTCAAAGTTAACTTTGACAAAGTGATGTCTCATGTCATTTGGAAGCATCATGAACCTCCAGGTTGTTTTGTATTTCTTCTTTAGTCAAAATTGTGATTTTGTAGGTTGAAGCATTTTTAGTTCATGGAATCGGTTTTGTTTCATTACACCACTTAATGTGCTAAATGTATCATTCAATAGGCCATGACGACTCAACAAAAATGATATTTTCATACGTCAATACCAAGCAGGTGAATGTTGTTGTAGAAAAGTTAAAATTCAATGTATTCCTCCTATGACCTTATGGTGTGAGCTTAGTCAATTACTTAGTTTCATACGGCAAGTAAACTGCTAAACGTGTATACTCCAAATGACCATATACGTCTCTAAGCGCACCATATACATCTCCAAATGCCGAATATGTAAGTGGTTAAGTGGGCACAATATCGATGTTACTAGTAGTGAGCCAAGAATCCGTCCTTATGAAATCTTAACAATGGGCACCCAATCTTTTTTGTTTTTTCTTTCTTAGTAAGACGCATAGCTTACTCGTAAGAGATGTATTCACTCTGATAATCAATGAGTTACAAGATTAACTTTGTGGAAACTTGTGTTTTGCTTTCATCATATATTGGATATAAATTGATTTTTGAAGGTAGATTGGATCGTTTTCATCATTGCATATAATAATATAGTAACACATTGTCAAAGTTAACTTTGACAAAGTGATGTCTCATGTCATTTGGAAGCATCATTAACCTCGAGGTTTTTTGGTATTTCTTCTTCAGTCAAAATTTTGGTTTTGTAGGTTGAAGCATTTTTAGTTCATGGAATCCGTTTATTTCATTACACCACTTAATATATTAAATGTATCATTCAATAGGTCATGACGACTCAACAAAAATGATATTTTCATACGTCAATACTGAGCAGGTGAATGTGTCGTAGAAAAGTTAAAATTCAATGTATTCCTCCTATGACCTTATGGTGTGAGCTTAGTCAATTACTTATTTTCATACGGCAAGTAAACTACTAAATATGTATACTCTAAATGACCATATGCATCCCTAAGCGCACCAATCAAAAAAAGTAAAAGACTGAATACAGAGGAGCTAGCTAGCTAGGGTTTTACTGAAACTTAATAAAGGGACATCTATTTTCTTCTACCGACTCAGAAGGAATACTACTTTGATTTTTCGTATTGACTTGGTTTTCACCAACTCTTGCCATATATGGAGGGGACTTTTGAAAAGCACGCTAGAGATGCTCTTTCTAGCTAGACCCAGATTAAATTCTAGCTTAGAATGCTCTTTCTAGCCAGATCCAAACTATAAAATTTATAATGGATCAGGCAAAGCAAAGGGAAATATATTAGATTTTACAGTGTGACAAAAACCTGAACCACTTTTCTTTTGAATTGTTTGGTGTACAGTTTGAAATGTGAATTAGTAGAAGGACAAATATTGGATCAACTAGATTTGATTTTTCCATCACCATTATGACCCTAGAAAGAAAGAGCTCGGAAAAATTACAACTGGAGCGTATATGATGAGTTTTTTGGACTGCCAATAACAACTCGGGAGATTCTACAATAATAGTCCAATAATAACTTTGCACTGATAATAACTCCTATAAAAATATAATTTAATTGACTAAAGTCCTAGTGTGACAAACACGGCCCAATTTTATGGGCCCTAATTCTTGGACTGGCTCAATGGAAGGCACTGAAAGGAGGAATTAAAGAGCCCAATTTGACTATTTTATTTTTGGTACCAAATAAAGCCCAATTTGGTTCAGTACGTTTGCTTGGGTCCTAAGTAATCCTATTACTTGCACAATTTGGTATAATAAGCCCTCCAATCTCATCAACAGTGGTGGGCATGGCATCTGCACCATCTTCTAGCGTGAAATATTGGATGGTGAGGCAGATTTGGAGGGATATGGTGTGGTGATGGTGGATGAGGCCAATGAGAGAACTTTATCAACTGATATTTTATTGGGAAAGCTTAAGGATATTGCTCTATCAAGGCAATGTGATTTTAAACTGCTGATTTCATGTTCAACTGAAACAGATGCCGAAAAATTGAGTGGCTATTTTGATTCTGCTCCGGTTTTCAAAATTCCCTGAAGAAGGCTGCTGAATCTGATAAGCCACATGAAGAAGATGGAAGAAGACTTGGTGAACCAAGCAGTGGCGAGAACACTTGAAATTCATGTGACACAGTCACGACTCACGACTCACACAACAACCTGGTGACATATTGGTGTTTTTGCCTGGTCAACAAGAAATTGAAGCCGTTGACCAAATGTTGAGGCAATTAACAAAAGCTTGCGACCATGGCCAGCTGATTATCTGTCCCATAATTCATGCACAAGCTCTTGAGCCTACACCTCAAGGGGCCAGGAAGGTTGTGCTTGCAACAAGCGTAGCTGAAACTTCATTGTTAATGCTGACTGGTATTCATTATGTCATTGACTCTGGATTTTGCATGATAAAGTCTTATTAATCAGGTATTAATCAAATATTAATCATGTCAATTATTGACTTTGAATCTTTTGTTATTGACTTTGATTTAAATCAAATATTAATCAGGTCAATCAATTGAAGATAATCTGGTTAAATTACCAGATTATGGGAATTGATTTAAATCAAATCAAAATCCCACAAAACAGGGTTTAAATAGGGAAAGTTATTTAGGTCAAGCATCCTACAATAGCTTATAAATAGGAGGCCTCAAGACGAAAGAGGGGTGAGAGAAAAAACCTAGCACTCAGAAGAAACAGAAAACTCTCTGCATTCTTCACCCTACTTTAGAAGAGCCACCAAGCAGAACAAATACGTGCCGGTTCCTTCACCATAGAAAAATCCCAAACACCAAACAAGCTTCATGCTATCCGTTTGATCAAGATCAAGTCTCTACGACCCTTGTATCAAACACAAATTTTCTTTAAACACTTTGGAGATCGAATCAGAGGATTTAATACAGAGATTGTAACCCTAAATTTCATAAATACAAATATTATTTTGTACACGTATTCTTGTCTTATTTGTCACAGGAAATTCGTGTTTACAAATTTGGCACGCCCAGTGGGACCATCTCTGCCTCTCATCTCTTTCTCCATTTCCAAAATCAATCAACACAACGAAAAACGATGGCTTCCAAGAAGATTCAATCCGTTCCCGCGACGAGAGGCAAAAGCGTGAGCGCCTCCTTCTCAAGCGGAGATTCTGCTAGGGTCGTCACCCGGAGCAAGACCAAGGCGATATCCGTAACTCGATATGTCACTTCCATACCGACTCAAGCCAAGGCGAAAGATGTGAACCGAAGGCGTGAACCGGTCATCAATTTGGCAAAGAAGACTATCGCCAGAGCGGATGAGAGAAACTCTTCGAACGAAGAAAAGAGTTTTTCATGTTCGAAGAATTCAAGAGAACACTCACTCTCGCCTGTTTCAGACGCTGACTCGAGCACAGGTTCATACCATGGATCCCTGCCTAACGACCAACAGAAGAAGATTGCCTCGGCGTGTCACATCCCGGGATCGGCTCCGCCGTAGCACGATATTGTCCGCTTTGGGCTCCCCTCTCTGCCCGCATGGTTTTGTTTCTGGGAGCTCACGAGTAACTTCCCAGTGGGTCACCCATCCTAGGATTGCTCTGGCCCCCAACTCGCTTAACTTCGGAGTTGTCACATCCCGGGATCAACTCCGCCGTAGCACGATATTATCCACTTTGGGCCCCTCTCTCTGCCCGCACGGTTTTGTTTCTAGGAGCTCACGAGCAACTCCCCAGTGGGTCACCCATCCTGGGATTGCTCTAGCCCCCAACTTGTTTAACTTCGGAGTTCCTACGACTCCGAAGTCAGTAAACTCCCAAAAGGCCTCGTGCTAGATGGATGCGGGTGTGCACATATAAGGCACATCACCCCCTCTCCGTTTGGTTGATGTGTGATCTTACAATCCACCCCCTTAAGTGCCCGACGTCCTCGTCGGCACACTCGCACCACACGGCAGAGTGGCTCTGATACCAAATTGTCACATCCCAGGATCGGCTCCGCCGTAGCACAATATTGTCCGCTTTGGGCCCCCCTCTCTGCCAGCACGGTTTTGTTTCTGGGAGCTTACGAGCAACTTCCCAGTGGGTCACCCATCCTGGGATTGCTCTAGCCCCAAACTCGCTTAACTTCGGAGTTCCTACGACTCCGAAGCCAGTGAGCTCCCAAAAGGCCTCGTGCTAGATGGATGTGGGTGTGCACATATAAGGCAAATCACCTCCTCTCCGTTAGTTGATGTGAGATCTTACAATCCACCCCCTTAAGGGCCCGACGTCCTCGTCGGCATACTCGCACCACACGGCAGAGTGGCTCTGATACCAAATTGTCACACCCCAGGATCAACTCCGCCATAGCACGATATTGTCCGCTTTGGGCCCCTCTCTCTGCTCACACGGTTTTGTTTCTGGGAGCTCACGAGCAACTTCCCAGTGGGTCACCTATCTTGGGATTGCTCTAGCCCCCAACTCGTTTGACTTCGGAGTTCCTACGACTCCGTAGTCAGTGAGCTCCCAAAAGGCCTCGTGCTAGATGGATGCGGGTGTGCACATATAAGGCACATCACCCCCTCTCCATTTAGTTGATATGGGATCTTACACGGCGTCTGTAGGTGAGTCTTATTCTATGGCTATGCAGGTCATGGTGACGGGAGCAATGTCTATTGAAGAACAGCTGGCCCATATGAGCGAAGCGGTCACGAAATTGACGAAGATGGTCGAAGAGAAGGATGTGCAGATTGTTGCTCTCATTAACAAGTGGGAGACACATCAAGATAAGGAACCTAGTCAAGCCGTGCATAAGAAAGAATCACATCATGAAGCTGAATCCAGCGAGAAAGGATTGGGTCATGAAACAGAGTTGGGTGATAAGTCGCACGGATAAGGCAACACAGCCTCGGTGGGTTCTTTATCTATCCAACAACTTCAGGACATGATCACGAACACCATCAGGGCTCAATATGGTGGGCCTTCTCAAGATACATTTATCTATTCCAAGCCTTACACCAAAAGGTTAGACAACCTTCGAATGCCAACGGGCTATCAACCTCCAAAGTTCATGCAGTTTGATGGAAAAGGTAACCCTAAACAACATGTTGCCCACTTCATCGAGATGTGCAACAACGCTGGCACTAACGACGATTATCTCGTGAAGCAATTTGTCCGATCACTCCGAGGCACTGCATTCAACTGGTACATTGACTTGGAACCTGAGTCAATTGACAGCTGGGAACAAATGGAGAGAGAATTCCTCAACCGCTTCTATAGCACTCGTCGCTCAGTTAGCATGCTAGAGCTCACTAGCACAAAGCAGCGAAAAGACGAACCTGTTGTTGACTACATCAATCGTTGGCGTTCATTAAGCCTTGACTGCAAAGATCGAGTCTCAGAGTTATCGGCTGTAGAGATGTGCATTCAAGGTATGCATTGGGGTCTGCTCTACATTCTTCAAGGGATCAAACCCCGTACCTTTGAAGAATTGACCACTCGTGCGCATGACATAGAGCTAAGTATCGCTAATCACGATGGAAGAAAGGAAATGGTGAGTGATCATCGAAATGACAAGTCGTCGAGAAATGGGGCAGACTTTTTGAGGACACGCATCTTGGAGTCAATGACGATCAGTGCTACTCCAATGAAGATTTCCACTCGAGGCAAGAAAGATGCGAGGAAGGCCGAGTCGACTCAAGATCAAGAACCACGACGACACACCCTAAAAGAAATGAAGGAGAAGAAGTATCCTTTTCCAGACTCTGACGTAGAAGGCATGCTGGAAGACTTACTTGAGAAGAAGGTGATTGAGTTACCTGAGTGCAAACGCCCTGAAGAGATGAATCATATTAACCACCCAAAATACTGCGTGTACCATCGTGTCATCAATCACCCAGTGGAAAAGTGCTTCGTGTTGAAAGATCTCATCATGAAGTTGGCACAACAAGGAAGAATCGAAATGGATCTTGACAAGGTGGTAGAGTCTAACCATGCTACGATCTCGTTTGTCTTATCTGGTTCGGCACATTCGCCCTCACTTCAATCACTGGGGGCATTCTCTGAAACCCATCAACTCAATCCGTATGAGTGTGTTGGAGTGAAAAGTCAAAGTAGTGTCGATTCATTCGATGACGATAATGAAGGATGGGCATTGGCTACTCGGAAGAAGTTACATAAGAGTGCACCTTTGCCAAGAACTCCTCGATCAAAAAGATTTGTAAGCAAAAGAAGTTCTCCTCAATCACATAAAAGGCATAGAGGAAATGAATTATCAAATATGAACAAAATGGTTCCAAAAGATGAACTCTTGAAACAAAGGTCGCCTAGCCCCATCATGCTACATGACTTCTTCCCCAAGGGATTCTTCAAGAATAATGCGTCGAGCACCTCCCGAGGTGAAAAACATAAGGAGGATACTTCTCACTTCGCTTAACACAAATTTAACCAAAACGCTCCTTCGCCAGCACGAGCCAAAACTGCATAAGGCACCAAAACGCTCATTCGCCTGCAAAATCCAAAACTGCACAAGGCACCAAACGCTCATTCGCCAGCACGAGCCAAAACTGCATAAGGCACCAAAATGCTCCTTTGCCTGCAAGAGCCTAAACTGCACAAGGCACCAATCGCTCCTTCGCCAGCACGAGCCAAAACTGCACAAGGCACCAAACGCTCCTTCGCCAGCACGAGCTAAAATTGCATAAGGCACCAAACGCTCCTTCGCCAGCACGAGCCAGAACTGCACAAGGCACCAAACGCTCTTTCGCCAGCACGAGCCAAAACTGCACAAGGCACTAAACGCTCATTCGCCAGTGTGGGGGTCTTTTTTCTCCCGGCAGCTGTAAATGGGCTGGGCTGCCAGAAGAGGGAAATCACTGAAATTGCCCCCTGTGCTGGAGTTCGAAAATTAAGCCCCAAAAGCACTTCGAAAGGGCAGCAAAACCTTAGGAAGTGTTCTGGTTACCTTCACCAATGAAAATGAGAGTTGCTTACAGGTGTTTTGTGCTTGCTTTCAGATAAGATTTTGGCTTAGCATGAAGAGCTTGTGACATGGGAGCAGGGTCAGCATGAGTTGAGCACCAAAAAGGAAAATAAGGCTTCTTAAGGAGAAATGTGAGTGTTTAAAATGAGGGAAACCAGATTTGCAGGGTGACCTTGGCTGAAAGGAGGTAAAAGATGAACATCGCTTCTTCCGGCAGCTTGACAGATTCTGAAAACAATCTGTCAAGTAGAGCAGAATGAAGAAGAAGGGCGAATAAGGTTACTGGACTTTGCTAGTAAGAGAGGAAGCTTGCTCTCTCAGCCTGGGTTGGTTTTTGCTAGGTGGAGGGGACCTCTTTTTATAGCTGCGGGAAACTATCCTTTCCCAAGAAACCCTGATGGTTTCTTGCCAATCTTGGCAAGTCTTTCCATCCCTTTTCCTCTCCTCTCTTGACTTTCCTATCTGGCTGAGATTTCCCCTTATCTATTTGCACAAAATCAGGAGTTTTGGAGCTCAAGACCCCTTTTCCCGCGACTGCTTCAGTAGGAAGCTCCACTCTTGGCTACCCTTTTCCTTCTCTTTCCTGGGGCAGCACTAATAAAGGAAAACAACTGGGTGTATATGCTGGTTTGAAAGGGTACTCCCCTTCCTGACAACTTATACGCTAATATCCCTTGGTCTCTCTGGTGTTTTGTTTTGGAACTTGATCCATTCCCATGTGCTGGCATTTTCCAGCAGCTCTGTTTAGTGATCCTACAAACCTCTTCTACGTGGTTTCTATTTTTTCTAGCAAAGGGCTGAGGCTTTTGTGGCTTATTGTGAAATTTTGTATGGGCTAAGGTACTTCATTAAATAAGTGGGCTATTTAAACATTGGGCTTTTGGTTGGGCTATCCTTTGACTAGGCTAATTTTGGTTGAGTTATTTTCCCCTCTTTGCTCACCCATATATTTGGGCCTAAGAAATGGGCTTGGGTCCTGAGGCTCCCAAGCAACCCGGAACCTCCATTTCTCGTCCCATCAATGGGCCTCAGGACGACCTATTACCATCCATACCACAACCCACTCAAGCAAGCCCCGGGCATTTTGAGTGGCTTGGGCCCACTTAGGCTTGTAGCATGTTTGGGTGTGAAACAATGATTTCATGCTTGGCATGGCATGTCACTTGGCGTGCTTTAATTTTTTTATCATCCTTGATGTTTAATTTTGGCATGGGCTCGTAGAGCTAGCATGGTGAATTAGCATGGCGCATGAATTCCAATTCGCATGTGACAAGTTTTCGAGTACCTCTTTTTTTTTTTATGCCTTTTCTTAATAAAATGGCGTTTCGGGCTGGTAATTTATTTGGGCCCAATCATGAATTTTTTTGGGTCTCAACAGCCAGCACGAGCCAAAACTGCATAAGACACCAAAATGCTCATTTGCCTGGAAGAGCCTAAATTGCACAAGGCACCAAAATGCTCATTTGCCTGCAAGAGCCAAAAATGCACAAGGCACCAATTGCTCATTTGCCTGCACGAGCCAAAAATGCACAAGGCACCAAACGCTCATTTGTTCGCCTACTCGAGCCAAAACTGCACAAAGCATCAAACGCTCATTCGCCTGCACGAGCCAAAACTGCGCAAGGCACCAAACGCTCCTTCGCCTGCACGAGTCAAAACTGCACAAGGCACTAAACGCTCCTTCCCCAGCACGAGCCAAAACTGCATAAGGCACCAAAACGCTCATTCGCCTGCAAAAGCCAAAAATGCACAAGGCACCAAATGCTCACTCGCTTGCATGAGCCAAAACTGCAAACTGGAAAAGAAAAAAAAAACATTGAACTACGTCATGACTTGATCTCTTCTTTTCCTAGAAGGGTACGTAGGCAGCTCATGAGACCACTTTGAGTTCAGTCACATAATAAAAAAAATTTGGAGTTTCTCATTAGTTTGGCACTATTCGACTTCCAATTCACTCCGTCAGGGCTACATTAACATCTTTCGTTCAACATCGAGCTGCTTCACTATGGATAATTTCTTTGGTGAATCTTGAAAAAAAAAAAGAGAAAAAAAGAAAAAGAAAGTCTCTTTGGGAAAGTATCTGTGCTCGATCAAGTTGGGCGTCCTCCACTTACGTAAAGCCTAAGCGCTTGAGCGGGTTATCACCAAGTCGGAGAGATGGATCAAACCCAAGTAGTATAGGACGTCTACATTCTTCACTCGTCCTCCACTTACGTAAAGCCTAAGATCTTGAACGGGTTATCACCAAGTCGGAGAGATGGATCAAACCCAAGCGGTATAGGACGTTTACGTTCTTCACTCATCCTCCACTTACGTAAAGCCTAAGCGCTTGAGCGGGTTATCACCAAGTCGGAGAGATGGATCAAACCCAAGCGGTATAGGACGTCTACTTTCTTCACTCGTCCTCCACTTACGTAAAACCCAAGCGCTTGAGCGGGTTATCACCAAATCGGAGAGATGGATCAAACCCAAGCGGTATAGGACGTCTACGTTCTTCACTTGTCCTCCACTTACGTAAAGCCTAAGCGCTTGAGCGGGTTATCACCAAATCGGAGAGATGGATCAAACCCAAGCGGTATAGGACGTCTACGTTCTTCACTTTCTTTTGAAGCACCTAAAAAAAAAAAAGAGATGACGCAAACACAGCAACAGCATACCAATATTGAATTTAATATTGCATGGTGGGAGTGCACCCAAAATTAATAAATTTAAATAAATAAAAAAAAGGGACGACGCAAGCACAACAATAGTATGCCAATATTGAGTTTGATGTTGCATGGTGGGAATGCAAAAAAAAAAAAAAAAATTAGATGAAGAAGAAGAAGATGACGCCGGCACAAAGGAAGAATAACATGCCAAGGGTAGGTTCTTGTGGCTAGAAGAAAGAAGAAAAATAAAAAAAATTGACGTGGAATGATGAAATAAAGAGTGGATTCAGTCTTACCAACAAGTTTCTTGGTAGACCAAATTGAAGGAAAAGAAGCCAACTCTCACCACTTTGGTTGCTGAGAATTCAGATTATGCAAACTTCAAAGCTGTAAACCTTCCTGCCGACAAGAGTAGTCTTCTCTGTTCTATTGGGTCAATCTCAATATCCATGAGAGTATGCAATTTAAAAAAGCCAAAGACCATTAAAGCTCTTGGTGGTGCTAGGGTTTCTCATTCCTAGTTTAGGAAAATATTGAATTTTGTCGCACAAAATCTTCAAAATTGGATATTATTAAGTTAATAATATCACCCCCAAAAAAAAAGGGGAAGCTCACGTTTGAAATAGAAAGCCAACGTTGGAAGCAAAGTGATTATTGGATATTATTTTCATAATATCATTCTCAAAAAAAAAGAAAAAGAAAAAAAAAGGGAGTACTTCAAGCTGCACCTCCTACATGCGACAAGCACGTACCTACAGTGCATCAGGAAGTGGAGGCAATTTGTAGACAAAGAAATTTTGGTGAAATAAATTCCATTGGACCAGAAAATAATTAGGGTTCGGTGGATTGAATTGTGGGCCTCATAATTCGCACATGTGGCGTATGACTCATCAAAATCGAATTAGTTGTCAAAAATTGACACGTGGTGACATCCGACAGAGTGCATCAAATGGTTCAAGATGAAGACAAAATTAAGGGAAAGAATCTTCTGTTATTGACTTTGATTTAAATCAAATATTAATCAGGTCAATCAATTGAAGATAATCTGGTTAAATTGCCAGATTATGGGAATTGATTTAAATCAAATCAAAATCCCACAAAACAGGGTTTTAAATAGGGAAAGTTATTTAGGTCAAGCATCCTACAATAGCTTATAAATAGGAGGCCTCAAGACGAAAGAGGGGTGAGAGAAAAAACCTAGCACTCAGAAGAAACAGAAAACTCTCTGCATTCTTCACCCTACTTTAGAAGAGCCACCAAGCAGAACAAATACGTGCCGGTTCCTTCACCATAGAAAAATCCCAAACACCAAACAAGCTTCATGCTATCCGTTTGATCAAGATCAAGTCTCTACGACCCTTGTATCAAACACAAATTTTCTTTAAACACTTTGGAGATCGAATAAGAGGATTCAATACAGAGATTGTAACCCTAAATGTCATAAATACAAATATTATTTTGTACACGTGTTCTTGTCTTATTTGTCACAGGAAATTCGTGTTTACACACTTGAAATTCATGTGACACAGTCACAACTCACGACTCACACAACAACCTGGTGACATGTTGGTGTTTTTGCCTGGTCAACAACCATGGCCAGCTGATTATCTGTCCCATAATTCATGCACAAGCTCTTGAGCCTACACCTCAAGGGGCCAGGAAGGTTGTGCTTGCAACAAGCGTAGCTGAAACTTCATTGTTAATGCTGACTGGTATTCATTATGTCATTGACTCTGGATTTTGCATGATAAAGTCTTATCATCCGACGGCTGTGGTGGAATCGGCGTTACTTAGTCCGATTTCAAAGGCAATGGCTGTGCAGAGGGCAGAACAAGCTGGATCTATGTGTGCCACGTTATATATTTGCTGTTATTTGAATGATTTACAGGATCAGACAGCACCAGAAGAAGTACAAAGGAGTAACAAATGACTGAAGTTGACTGAAGTTGGTAAACAGATGGCAGACGAAGTTTTCTTATCATTGTAATGAAAAACAAAAACTGGCAAATTAGGTAATTAGTTTTCATGCATCTATCTCAATTAGTCTAGTATTACTTCTCTTCTCAATGTTGGAAGAGGTCTCGTTAATCAAGTAACTAGGTTAATTAAATGTTCTGTTTTTCACTTGTGAATTGTATTTTTTTAGCTTCTATCTCTGCTTGCTAAGTACTAATGAAACTTTCCGTTATCTATTATTTTGTATTTTACTATTAATTTGTCTACACACTCAAAATACATTTATTTATTTTTTGTGGGTCTAGGCTTGTTCCTCACTCAAAATACAAATTTGGGCCTCAAGTAAACACAGAACATTGCCTAACACAAAGTCAAAAGTTGTATCAGCATGTCCACGTATCCAGAATCACAGGATTATTATAATCCCAATAGTGCTCTGTTCCTTTCTCCCCAAGAGATAAATTAATCAAAGGAACATAAACATCATTTGGCAACAAAAATGTCAACTAAACAATATAAAACAACCTTAGATTTGACAAGTTATTTCCTTTACAAGATAAACGTTTGACTGGAAGCTCAAAATTCAAACATCTTCTACAAATAACGTTAAGGGAGCTCTCACTCTCCAGCAATATCTATATATATGCTCAAGTTTTGAGTTTGTGAACCATCATTCATATCTAGCACTCAAAGAATCTCTCAGTTTTTCAAGTATGGAAGAATATGTAGTATTCTTATGTTCTCTTGCACTGGTTCTGCTGTTGTATGGTGCTGCTAGAGTTTCCTACTCCATTTGGTGGAAACCCAAATGGCTTGAGAGGCAGTTGAAGCGCCAAGGGATTAGAGGCACCCCTTACAGGCCACTCATTGGAGACATGAAGGAGTTTGTGAAGCTCGTAAAGGAAGCATGGTCTAAGCCTATGAGCCAAACTCACCAGATTGCGCCACGCGTCGACCCTTTCACCCTAACTAATATGCAGAAATATGGTAACCACCTTGTTAATTAGTTCTGCTTATGTTTTTGTCAGCTGATATTGTGTCTTTGTTCATATCTCTTAATTTCCCAATTTATTGATCACAGGGAAGATATCAATGTATTGGGTTGGGACAACACCAAGACTGATCATCATGGATACAGAGATGATGAAAGAAATCTTGTCTAACAAGCAAGGTCACTTCAATAAGCCACCCCTGAACCCTCTCATTCTCATACTGACCAAGGGACTTGCAAGTCTAGAGGGTGAGAAGTGGGCCAAACACAGAAGGATAATCAATCCTGCTTTCCACCTAGAAAGGCTGAAGGTTCTATCTATTGCCTGACATCTCTTTCTGATTTTACAGATTCAATTCTTTTTCAGACTAAGTCATTTCTTCTGTTTTTTTTTAAATTGTAGGAAATGGTACCAGTTTTTGCAGTTAGTTGTGGGGAAATGATAGAGCAGTGGAAGAGGATGGTTCCTCTTCAAGGAGCTTGGGAAATGGATATATGGCCTGAAATCCAGAAACTTAGTGCAGATGTTATTTCTCGAGCTGCATTCGGAAGCACCTATGAAGAAGGGAAGAGGGTCTTTGAGCTTCAGAAAGAGCTTCTTGTGCTAACATTTGAAGCAATGACTACCTTATACATTCCTGGTTTCAGGTGCATTTCCATTGCCTAATATTTCCCTGCATAGTATTTAATATCAGTTCTTGAGAAAATTAACATCTTAACCATTTAATACAGATTTGTTCCAACAAAAAAGAATCAAAGGAGAAAGAAATTGGCCAAAGATATCACATCAATGCTGCGAAACATAATCCAGAAGAAAATGAATGCAATAAGGGCTGGAGAATCCAGGGTTGATGACTTGCTGGGCATGCTCTTGCAGTCTAATAATCAGACGGACTTTTCAGAAACTGCAAGGAACACAAGAAGCAATGAGATGTTGACAATTGAAGAGGTGATAGAAGAGTGCAAGCAGTTCTACCTTGCTGGCCAAGAAACAACCTCAAGTTGGCTAACATGGACCATGATTGTTTTAGCCATGCACCCAGACTGGCAAGAAAAGGCAAGGCAAGAAGTCCTACAAGTTTGTGGGAAAAAAGAACCTAATTTTGAAGCTCTAAGCCACCTCAAGATTGTGAGTATTTCTCTTTGCAATCACATACAAGGGTGATTAACGCATCCTCTTTTCTCTTTACAATCACGTACATGTATAAAATTCTCTTGCAGGTAACCATGATACTTAATGAAGTTCTAAGGTTGTATCCACCGGCGATTGCTCAGTATCAACATGCTTACAAGGAAACCAAAATAGGGGACATCATTGCTCCAGCAGGAGTTGATATTACTCTGCCAACACTACTCATTCACCATGATCCGGAGCTTTGGGGTGCTGGTGCAGGGGAATTCAAACCAGAGAGATTCTCCGCAGGAGTTTTAAAGGCATCTAAGGATCAGCAAGCATTTTTTCCATTTGGCTGGGGTCCAAGGACCTGCATAGGCCAAAACTTTGCCATGATAGAAGCAAAACTTGCTTTGGCTATGGTTCTGCAGCATTTCTCATTCGAGCTCTCACCTTCTTACACTCATGCTCCTTATACTGTTACCATTCTTCAACCACAGCATGGAGCTCAAATTATGTTACACCAACTCTAGGTTGGACAAGCCTGCCATGTCTAAATTTCACTTCCAATAATGTGATATTAAAAATGTGTGCCTGTTATATTTCCCATAATGTGTTTTGTTCATAATGAAGAAGTCGAGATTTTGCGTTTGCTCATTAAGTTCAGTGTCTTCTGAAAGTGGCAACAACCGTTCAAGAGCCAATTCACCTCCCAAGGATGGTTTGTTACAATAATTTTATAAAGCAAATACATTCAACTTAGGAGAATTGACAAATGTCTCGAACAGAGAGCAGAGCATATATACTTAAATGGTAGGATATGATTTTTATTTCAATGCCATTAGACACAGACGATTAGTTGCAATAGGTTCATTTGAAATGAGTATAAAACAATCCACTGTTCTGCATATTATGGTGGCTGCTGGTGTACTGGAAAAAATTCCTAACTAGTCTTGCTATTGGAACTTGTCAACTATTTTCTCTGATAGTTTCTAACAAAGATAATTTCCCTCTCAAAGGTATATAGGGTTACCTAGGAACCAAAATTGTATTGCAAATGAGAAAAAACTATCATAAACCATCTATACTTGCTAAAATGGAGTCTACATCTGGGGTTATAATGGCCCGCTTGTTCAGCTCCCCGATAATGCCACAGCCTTTCTCTGCTTTATTAACAACCACAACATCCTGGGCGAAATCGCAATTCATTCCTGGGGAGACCTGCAACAATTCAAAAGGTAAGAAGGAAGTATAAGATTATTATACACGTGCACAAAAATATTTTTTTGAGTAATTAATTGCAACATAAAAGTTAACTGGAGTTTGTTAAAATGTGCAAAAATATAAGATTATTTCATGCATGTATAATAGCATGGACAGTTAAGTGGGGCAACAGAAGGCATTCCATTTTTCATCTTTATTATGAAATTGTACTCACATCAAAAACGCTATCTCCTATCTTCATCTTGACAGCACCACTCCTGTACACCAGCATCTTACCCATGAAGCCAGCTGGTAACTCGGACAAAGAACAAGGCTTCTGCATATTGCGTGCACCTCCTGGTGGCCCTGAGCTTTTTGTTACCTCTTGGCTATCTGCTGTAGCTGATCGTTTTATTGTAGGCATATTTGGCGGTAACTGAAGAAAGAACATACTTGTTGCTTTATTTTCCTCCTGCCAACAAATTATCAAAAGTAAATCAAAGGATTTAAGCATGTAATGTTAGAATTTCGATTGTGGGATTACTAACCAATAGCCCAAGATCATTTGCTGGTGTTGTTGAATTTTCATCATAAGTTGATTCCTCTGAACCCTCCCCAAATTCTTCCTCATTACGAATTTCTGCAAGTGGTATAGGTAGAACATTAGGTGCATTTATTTGTAACACAAGTCGAATTTCACCTTGACAGTAGATGAAACAGAAATGATCAGATGGAAAACAAAACAAAACCAAAAAAAAAAGAAGAGCGACTCAAACCACCTGTAAATGCGTATCCTATTAGGTAAAAGGCAATGACTAGACAACCTATAATGTGCCATGTTGCATCATTGATAATCCTATGCTTTTCTCAAAACATACCAGGATTTCCAGAATATGGCGGTCTCAGAGGAAGAGTTACAGGGTAATAACTGTATTGATCCTGCAACAACATCCAAAATAAAAATAACTAAAGTCATACACACGCACAGACGTTCACAGAAAAAGCAGAAAGCAGAAACCAATAATGCATAGTCAAGTTGGCTTGTACATTTTGAATCATAATGTAACCTACCCATGGTGAACTGTATTCTTTCTCCTCTTTCACGCCTGAGGCACCAGCTGCAGAAACACCATCCAAGGTGATGTACTAGAAGCATCTCATTAGCCGCTAAACAAAAAGAGTACATTGAAGGAGACCATACCATTGGTGGCTGAACTAGCGGTCCCACCCTTGGGAGCACCATATGATTTCATGGTTGTTGATGCACCACCATAACCAAATACAATTTGCGTAGGCACCACTGCAAATTTCAAAAAATAAATGACAGAGAATTCTAATCCCAACAAATTGTACGGAAATATTATCTTATTCAGAGAATACGTATCATGACATGCAAATTTCCTCTACTTAAGCCAAGTTCAACCTACTCCCACAAAATATCCACAAGATACAAATTTTATAGCATATTTTCCATTGGATCACAACTCCACTACATATTATTTTACTATTTTATTTGATTTGAACTTTATTGAGTTAATTGCAGGTGTAAGATGCCGAAATAAAAGTGAAGAATTACATATGTTGTGTTATACACTTGTTATTGAGTAAACTGAAAATGAAAAAAACAAGTGTGCATTGATATCAGGCTTATTTAAACCCGAAGAACCTTACCTTTCTTTTCAACTTTGAGCCTCGCCCTTGATGATTGTTCCTATAAGAAAAGAGCACCCAAAAAAAAAAAAAAACATACATAAACACACAAACAAAACAGAACATGAGATATGGGGATCAGAAACGAAATTGAAACCATGACATCCATATCAATGAAAAACACAGTTACATTGAAGCGTTTCAGCAATTCCTTAGCCTTTTCAGCATCAGACTCCTCCGCCCCATGGTCCACTTCGCTGTAGAGAGATTAAGAATAACAGAAGTTAAGAAACAGATTAAACCAGGAAAGGGTACAACTTTCAAGTTTAACAAAAAGTGACAAATACGTTTTGACTTCAGGCTTTGGCACTCTGCGGGGAGCTTTTGGTATGAATCTCATCTGCAGCAGAGCAAAGAAAATCAGAAGAAAACAAAAGTAAAACTATTGAAGAATTTAAAAGAAAAACAAAAGGACATTAATTCAACAAAAGCAGGGTATCAAACAAACCTTCCTGGGAGCTCGTTCTGGCTCCATTGGAGATTAAATGACAATCTGCAGGAAACAAAAAAATAAAATTACGGACAAAAAATTCATCAGCCCATGTATAACAAATGCAAAAACCAGATTTTGGTCAAGTGGGTTCGTGCCAAGGCTGTTGCTTGGCCTCTTCTATGCATAATGATGATGATGATGATGATGATGGAGGCTAACCTGTAATGAAAGAGAATGAAGCAGAGTGATGACTGTGGGAGAGGCAGAGAGGGTGGCTAACGCTAATCAAACCAAACCAAACCCCTCTCTCGCTTTCAACAAATCCAGCTTTTATAGCGCGCCGCTTAGGCCCTAAGCTGTGCTTCTGTGTGCCTTCACGTGGACGTGCGCCCCTTTATACTCGCACACCATCTTTCAGTACGTGCAAAAAGCAAAGGGTTGTCTCGGCTTTTTACTTCTTTGCTGACTCCCATGGGTTTGGAGGAAAAAAAAAAAAAAAAAAAAAACATGTGGCAAGGCCCACTTTGAGAAACTTAGGTCTGCTGCCTTATTTGTTTCTGAGTTTTTTTATTCTTTTTTCTCTTACCAAATTTGATTCTTGAATTCTATTTTTGTCATATTTTCTTTCTAAACTTGGGCAAATGCTATGCGCAACTCCTAATCTTTATTTCATTTTTGCATGTGTATGCATGTCTACCTGTTATTTCAAGATGTTTATCAAAATAGCAAATCTTTATTCTTTAAAAAATCCTTTCTGATACGTTTATACTAGTTGTCAGAGGAATAAGAACTAAGTTGTGGACATTCGCCCTCTTCAATTGGATGTGGAAAACACGAAGTAAATGGAGAAGCAGCTTTACTCGAAAGCATAAGTTAACAATGTGATGTACAAAGGGTAATGACGAAGTCTATTTTTCCATTTAAAGAACCCAACCCTTTACTTTTTTGTCTTCCATGAACAATCAAACCTGTGTACAGACCCTCGTTCCTCCCTCATTTTCTTCTATCCAAACAGAGGGAGTGTGAGTCCCAAAGAAACTGGGATTGAAGTTATCCATTCATAAAACCAGTTGACAAGTGACAAACAACAAATTCTTCTTATTCATTTCCTAGTTTCTTGCTTGCACTGCCTGCACTGTTGCAATTAGTTGAGCCATAACAGTAGCATACTGGACAGCAGTATGTTGTGAAGTATACTGGTCTGCAAGGCCATACTCAGCAAAGTTTGGTTCCATGTGCATAAAGTGCCCTGGTAATGATCTTTTTGACAAAGCCTGTTGCCATATATCCATAAAGTCTTCCATGACTTGCCTCGCTTTTTCCATCGAAGAAATGGGAAGGTACTCCACCTGTACAACACAAGCAACTTCAATTAAAAGGATCCAAGAAGATGACAGCATGAAAATATTTCCCATATTAACATCTAGCAAATATGAAATAGATGTTGGATAAAATATCAGTCGTTTTAGCAGACGAATAGTCAAGGGTACTTGGGGAAACAAGGGGAAAAAAGACCATATAAGGACCAACAATCTGAAGACTAGCAAATTCATACACTGCTAAATATTTCATAGAGCACAATCACAATCCTATGCTAAAGCACTGATCTGAAACCAAATACAATTGTATTTAAAAAAGTTTGCCTTTTCTTAGAAATTAATCAAAGTCAACAGGGAGATTCAGAAATCAATCTAAGCCAATCTATAAAGTGCATGCTGAACATAATCATCATGAAACCAACATCATATATTAACGAGAGCTTGGAATTCACATTGTTTGGCAAATAGTCCAGCCTGTATTCCAATCTTGTGAGATACTCTTATCAAGGTAGCTAAACAGGTAAACTACTTCCATCATGCATGACTATAAAGTGCTCCAAAACACATTTGGGAGATGCACACTTTTCATAGGTTAATTTTACTGTGATATAGCTCTCTCCTTTAGGCATATTAATCCCATGCTTTCGTGGTAAATAGAGTCAAAGTTAGACACCAACACACTCAAATGAAACTGAAAGGCACTTTCTCAATGGCAAACTGCCCAAAAAAAAAAATAAAAGCCTTATCAATCTCAGATATTTCAAAATGCACATCTACTTCTCCAATAGTAAACAATTTGCCAAATATAGAAATGGAAAATCCCATAAAAAAGTATTCAAATCTCCAACAAATTTCAAGCTTAGAGCACACCCGTACCTCCATAACTATTCCTCTCAAATTTTCAGAATGAGTAGGAAGAACTTTCCCCACTCTTAATTGGAAGTCCCCAAGTTGATATTGAAATCCCTACAACACCAACATAGAATCATATTAATACCATTTTCTCTGTTTGGACCTCAAATTATCAGGATATTAAACATCCTAATTAGACTAACTGAGAGAGGAAGGGGACCTCAAAATTAAGAGAGACCCTCGATTTGTAAGACTGTAATTTCTCCATAATCATCTGAATAGATGAATCAGCCTCAAGGACTATGCGCTGCAATCGGATTATAAGGTAGTACTTGTTCGGTTGCTCCGGCAGCGCAATCCCCAGAAAATCACGCGGGAAGTCCCCTGCTAAAGCCTGCTCTGATGTACATAAATGTACATATTTATCAAAATCCAACTTCATAACAATTGACAAAACCCATAATACAAAATTGAGAAAAACAAAATTGAAAACACGGAAGACGAGAAATTTACCTCGAATCATGGGTTTGTAGAAGGTGATAGTGGCTTTCCACCTGCCTTCCTTAACGCCATTGAAGCTCTCAACGCACTGCGTTACTTCGTTGATGATTTGGCTGTTTACTGTCGTCCCTGCATTGGGCTGCCAATGCAAAACCCTAAAATTGCACCCAAAAGAAAATCAAACACAAAACTTACTATACATAATACTCCGAACCTAAGAATAGGGTTTTCAATCTTTACCATTTCAGTGGCATTGTCTCAGATTCCAACGGTTCTGCTTAGGGCTCTATAGTCGCCGTGAGCCGCTGACGAAGATGAAGCCTTAGAGAGAGAGAGAGAGAGGAGAGAGAGCTGAGTAAATTGGTCTTTTTCTCTTTTTTTGGGTTTCCCAAAAGGACTAGGTTTTAGCGCGAGGTGGTTTAAAATAAAAAAAAAGATACCTATTTCTTTCGGTTGTATTTTAAAACAGAGAGCTTGGTATATTATGAGAAACACCATAAAGAAGACAGTGACTGTGTGAGCGGTTTTCGTCTTCTCACAGCACAACCTTCGAAGTTCAAACGCGAAGAAAAGTTGCGTTCTTTGCGTCTAATTGGTGGCCGTTCTCGCCCTCCGGCCAGTTCACCGAAGACGAGTTGAGAGAGATAGGCAGAGAGCTAGGGTTTCGTTTGGATAAACTGTCATTTATTTTTTTTATTTTTGGGCTTTTGGGTGATTGGGGGAATCAATGGCGTGCGTGTACATACCGGTTCAGAATTCAGAGGAGGAAGTGAGGGTGGTTCTGGATCAGCTCCCAAGGGAAGCTACTGATATCATCGACATTCTCAAAGCCGAGCAAGCCTCTCTCGATCTCTGGCTCATTATCGCGGTTCGTCTTTTGTGCATTTTAGTTTTTTTGATTTAAATGCCTTTTCTGTTAGAGGATATGCTTAATGTTTTGTTCATGGCATGATTGTTTGAGTTGCTGAACAATTACGTTTCAATTTTTACGCTAATGCAAGATAATGGTGAATTTTGTATTTATTTTTCTAATACAAAACGACGAATATGCTGTTTATTTTTTAACTGGCGGCAATGCTGCAGAGAGAGTATTTCAAACAAGGAAAACTTGAGCAGTTCCGCCAGATTTTGGAGGAAGGGTCTGGCTCTGGTAATCATTCTTTCCCAGCACTTGCAATATCCGAAATTGTTTTATTTGTTAATTTTTGTTTCGTACTTGCTATAGGTGCTTAATGTCTATCGAATTGTGTTTAAATTGTGGAGTAATGTTAGCTATTATTATTTTTTCTTGGTGCAGAGATTGATGAGTATTATGCTGATGTTCGATATGAGAGGATTGCGATCTTGAATGCTTTAGGGGCCTACTACACCTACCTCGGAAAAATTGAAACCAAACAGAGAGAAAAGGAGGAGCATTTCATTCTAGCCACACAATTTTACAACAAAGCATCTAGAATCGACATTCATGAGCCTTCTACTTGGGTTGGGAAAGGTGTGGATACCCCAGCGCCTCTTTGTGTTGTCATATATCTGACTGAAGATTTGATTACTACTTACTTAGAACTTCTGATACTTTCATGATGAGAACTGAATTGTCCAAAAACACTGGCCTTTGCTGGATTTTAGATTTAGGGTGTGTTTTTTGGATGACATTGTGTGTGATGAGACTAGCTTGGTAGTTGATCTGTAGTTTGCCATCCTAGAAACTGCTTGATGTGGCATCTTAGAGTCTTCAATAACTGGTCTTATGTTCTTGTTCATGTCGTGGTCGTGAAGTATGGAATCCAAAGAAATTTTGTGTATCCTTCTGTCTGTATGGCACATAAAGTTTCTTTGTGTTTGCAATTTATGTTCTGAAACTTGCTGGTTTTGGTCTATAATACATCTACGGCTTACTCGTACTACTATGTGTCTAAATTCTCAATGAGTGTCACAGAAGGATCTATATTGTGAGATAATGTAGGGGCAACCTTTTTGCTGCTGTTATATGATGCATCCCATGATACTTGAAATTTTATTACTTGTCTTTCAGGTCAGCTCTTATTGGCTAAAGGTGAAGTTGATCAAGCATTTTCTGCATTCAAGATTGTATTAGATGGAGACCGGGACAACGTTCCTGCCCTTTTGGGTCAGGTATATACATTGAATTTCTCTGCTTAGCAAAATAATTATGCTTCCCATTTTCAAAGATCTCATGGATAAAGATGTGATGAATATATCAGCATATGATAAGGAAAATAGAAGATGTAGTTAGTTTTTTAGTTATTGCTCTTCCTCGTCTTGGCTTTATCAGTATATCATATCTTGAACACTGTCTCTTTTACTTTCAATAATTCTTTCTAAAGCGTGTTGATTATGGGTGTAAATTTTTAACATGTGAGGTACTTGGCTAGCTGTGAATCCATGATCTATGAGCATGGCCCTGTGGCCAGAAAATTGGCAATGGTACATGGGAGGGACTATTTTAGTGTTAGATAGCAGCTAACGGAATAGAATTTAAATTAAGACTAAGGGGGAACTCATTTGAAATATAACAGAGCTGGTTGTCCCAGAGAGAGCAAGAGAGACCAAATTGGGTTGGGCTTGGTTAGTGTAGATATGCTTCTTTTGTTGTAAACACCTTGCCCCTGTTATTTGCAGGCATGCGTTGAGTTCAACCGTGGGCATTACTCAGATTCATTGGAGCTGTACAAGGTTTGTATTTTTCATCCCACTGTTTGCTAATGGGAAGAACACAAGAATGTATATGGTCTGAACCTCTAGAATTGGTTATTTGTATTTGAATTGGTTGGGGTTATGGGTAGCCCTCTGCAGTGTAGAAATTTGGTAATTTTGTGAAGATATTTCTTTTACGAACGCTAATTGTTGATTTAACTTGTCTTTTGTGAAATTTGATAAAGAGGGCCCTGCAAGTACATCCCGATTGTCCTGCGGCTGTAAGACTTGGCATAGGTCTTTGTCGTTACAAAATGGGTCAATTTGAAAAAGCTCGGCAGGCCTTTCAACGGGTTTTACAGGCAAGTGATATCAGCGAATGAATGATGCATTAATATAAGGTGAAGGTGTTAAATGCCACAGTTTCTAACAAAATGAATTTATACTTGCAGCTAGATCCAGAAAATGTTGAGGCTCTTGTTGCACTTGCGATTATGGATTTGCATGCAAATACAGGTACAACCATACAAGTCAGCATTTCTATATGTTGCACTTGTGTTTAGTTTGATAGTTACTATTTGTTCATACTTCTCTCTTTCGAGCAGTCTAATATTCAGGATATATTGTACTTGACAGCTGCTGGAATAAGGAGAGGAATGGAAAAAATGCAGAGAGCTTTTGAGATATACCCTTATTGCGCAATGGCCTTGAATTATTTGGCAAACCATTTTTTCTACACTGGTCAGCACTTTCTAGTTGAGCAACTAACTGAAACTGCACTTGCTGTCACCAACCATGGACCGACAAAGTCACATTCCTACTACAATTTGGCACGATCTTACCATAGCAAGGTTAGTAAAAGATTATGCATGATATTATTATTATTTTGTTTATGAAGAGGTCATGCTTTTCTTGTTATCATTAAGGGGTTCTTTACATTTTCTGTATGGTGTTAATTGGAACTTTTGAGGCGGAGGAAGTTGTGTTCTGTACAATCACATGCTTTCTGGCGACTTCTGTGTGCGTGTGTTTAAATGTGGTTGATCATCCATTAGTGATTTATCTTAGGTAGCATTTAGCT
Source organism: Prunus dulcis (assembly GCF_902201215.1). NCBI lineage: Eukaryota > Viridiplantae > Streptophyta > Magnoliopsida > Rosales > Rosaceae > Prunus > Prunus dulcis. Next base: position 17,623,640 of record NC_047656.1, on the reverse strand, counting down.
CCACATGCTACTCGACCATCTATTGTGGTTCCTAGCTAAACAAATGCATAAGGTGGCCCTATAATGAAATTGTCATCAATACTGTTACTAACTTACTGCTGGCAACGAACACTTTCAAATAAGTGAAGATAAATTATTAACAAGTCTTGTGGCCTCATTTGATTTGATGACATCAAGTTTATACATTTAAGTCATGCATACATTGGATCACAAATGTTACAAACGTTTATTTTCACTGGATTTCAGGGGGACTATGATAAGGCTGGAGTGTACTACATGGCGTCTGTCAAGGAAATCAGTAAACCCCTTGAGTTCGTATTTCCTTATTATGGTCAGTTACCATCAATCATTACAATCTTCTGTGCTTATACTTTGCCTGAGTATGATGTTTTGGCATAGTATTAGTGATGTTTTGGCATAGTATTAGTAATGATTGTAATGTAATATATCTTCTGCAAGACTTTAACATAATTTCTGTTTTTAAGTCCACATCTTTTGTTTTCATTGTTTTCCTTGGCATGCATACTTCAACTAGGCCTGTTAATAAGACATTTTTCAATTGTATGCCGAAATCTGCATGGAGAAGCAGGTTTATATTCATGTAATATTGTTTGCATTCACCTAGTTCTGTGCATAATTTTTGGGCTCATGGTGACAGGTTTGGGACAAGTACAACTGAAGATGGGAGATCTTAGAAGTGCACTATCAAACTTTGAAAAGGTTTTGGAGGTGTACCCTGATAATTGTGACGCGTTGAAAGTGAGTTGAAACGTGAAATGAAAGTATGTTGGCATCAATGATATATTTTTTCTGTTAGTTTGATTTACTTTGCTAATTTCCCTTTTCTCTAGGTCCTTGGGCACATATATTTTCAGCTTGGACAGACTGAGAAGGCCTTGGAATTCATGAGGAAGGCTACAAAAATTGACCCATGTGATTCCCAGGTTATCAATCCTCTTTATTATTCTTTGATGAGTTGTGTCCTTGTGAATTTTTTCCCCAGTGAGAATTGGTTTGTGTGAATTTGCTAACATAACCTATGCCCACAGTCCACGTGTCTGATATTTTCTTTCCTGTTTATTGGTGTGGCACTCTTACATTAGTGTCTCCGTTATTAGAGGTTTGCTATGCCAATTGGTTAGGGGTTCTCCTTGTATATACTTTTTTCATCATTGTTTGCCTTTGTTGCTCTTCAGTCTTCACAAAGAAACACAGTAATAGTGTTGATAATGATGGTACATGTTTAGTATAATGCTCACTGGAACCCTTGTGTGCAGCTGTATCCTCATGGGTTATCTAGCAACTGGCTGATTCTCACGTCCTGTGCCCATACTAAAACAGGATGCTTCTGTACATAGCCAAGATGATAATAGTTGTTTTTGGATGAATAGAGTTGAGGTGTTATGTGGTCATTTTGAAGATGCATCTTGAAATTTTAGTATGTATGGCGAGCCATATCCTAGCTCAAACTTTTATTTTAATTTTTTCTATCGGACTGCAATGCAGGCATTTCTTGACCTAGGAGAACTGTTGATTTCATCTGATGGTGGAGCGGCTCTGGATTGCCTAAAAACGGTATGGATTTCTTGTTATTCTGTCCTAAATAGCAAGAATGATCATCCTTATATTAAATGGAGCTCTTTTTCTCCTTCATTGTTGGAATCTGGTAATTTCCTTTGAAGGTTTATTAAGCTGTCAATTATTACTTCAGGCACGTAATCTTTTGAAAAAGGAAGGTGAAGAAGTACCAATTGAAGTTCTTAACAATCTTGGGGTTCTTCATTTTGAGAGGGGTGAATTTGAGGTTTGTGCAGTTCTCCAAGGATATCTTTGATGCAATTAAAATTGTCTGTGTGGCAGATGCTAAGTATCAGCATCTACATTTTGCACTTTCATAAAATGTTGTGTAGGTTTGAGTAGTTTTAAGATTGCTTCTTTTGTTTTCTTCCCGGATAATTGTAATTGCTACACCAAGCAAACGTAGCTTGATATCTTTGTATATTCTTCTGTCTGTCAGCTTGCTCAGCAAACTTTCAGGGAGGCACTAGGTGATGGAATATGGCTTGCCTTCATCGATGGTAAAGAAAAACCCCCATCTATTGATGCTAATGCATCTATTTCACAATACAAGGACGTGCATATATTTCATCAACTTGAGAAAGAGGGGCACTTAGTCGAGTTACCCTGGAATAAAGTCACAACACTATTTAACCTGGCCAGATTACTCGAGCAGTTGCATAACATTGAAACTGCAAGTATATTGTACCGTCTCATTTTGTTTAAGGTACATCTTTTCTATTTGTGCACGTGCATGAATATGCTTGTTTTATGTTGTAATAGCACTGGAGGAAAATTGTTTTACATGATTATATTCTTACACCCATCTGGTTGCTCCAGTTAAAGTATAAAACTTGGTATAAAAAAAAATGTTACTTTTTGTCATTGGTGATGTGAACTTAAATTAGATTTTAGACCATCTCAAAGAGAAGAATTTCCATGCAGATGCTGAATTAATTGGGCATTATGAGCATAGAACCTGGTCTTCAATTCTAAGTAATTGGGCATTTGGCACTTAGAAAAGACCACGATGCATCTCTTACTTCATGGTGCTAGTAATGGAATTTTTCATGCTTAAACAAAAAACCAAGGTTACCACAAAGTACTGATAAATAAATAAAGAAAAACACCTGCGGGAGCTGACCTTTTGATGTATCATGGTTCAATTTTTTTTCTTTCTTGGGTTGGTTTGTTTAAACTCTGTTCTTCTTTGCAGTATCCAGACTATGTAGATGCTTATCTGAGACTGGCTGCCCTTGCGAAAGCTCGAAATAATTTTCAACTAAGCATTGAACTGGTTGTTATTATACCTTTAACTCCCTTTGTCCTAATACTCTCCCTCTATCTCTCTCACACACACACATGCATGCGCACATTGTTCCAACATTGACTTGTTCTTTCTACAGGTTAATGATGCTCTGAAGGTGAATAACAAGTGCCCAAATGCACTATTAATGCTTGGTGACTTGGAATTGAAAAATGATGACTGGGTTAAGGCAAAAGAAACCTTTCGGGCTGCTAGTGAAGCAACCGAGGGGAAGGATTCCTATGCCACTCTTTCTCTGGTGTGTATTGTTTTAGTGTGCATGCTTCTCTCAATTCCTTTTAGATATATAATGCATATATGATGACTTTTGGTGTTCTGTAAAGTTTGTAAAGAAAACTTTTTAAAATTTATTTCATAATTGCATCTTCTATGCGTCAATGGGAAACACATTTGCCATTGTAGTTGTTACTTTAGTATTCTTTACATCTCATACACTTTTTTGTTGCTCTCAAGGGCAACTGGAACTACTTTGCGGCAATTCGCAATGAGAAAAGAGCTCCTAAGTTGGAAGCTACGCATTTAGAAAAAGCGAAAGAACTCTACACTAAAGTATGTTTTTTGTCTCTCTCTCTCTCTCCTTTTTGTTATTTGTGACATGTTTGATTAATTATTTCTATCAGCTCTATGGCTTGAATATAAATGCACATTATTATTTTATCATTGGGGTGATTTTAGGTGTGGTCTGTGAACCATTTTTGTTAGTTGACATTCCTAAAATCTTTCAATTTGTATTTTGTACTATTTGAATCTAGAGTTTGTCAACCATGGTAACAGAAAACCTGATATTTCATTTCTTTTCGGTTACAAATCTAATATTCGTTTTCTCATGCTTATAGGTCCTAGCCCAACATTCTGCTAATTTGTATGCTGCCAATGGTGCTGGAGTGGTCTTTGCAGAGAAGGGTCACTTTGATGTTTCAAAAGACATTTTTACACAGGTGAGTTGTATGATCCATCTCTCGATATCTATATACAGTACCTCATTTTTGTACATGAATGGTTTACTGTTTTCATTTATACTATTGTAGGTTCAAGAAGCTGCCAGTGGGAACATTTTTGTTCAGATGCCCGATGTGTGGATAAACTTGGCACATGTTTATTTTGCTCAAGGCAATTTTGCATTGGCTGTGAAAATGGTGAATTCATCTCATCTCTATTCTATGCTTCTTCTCTTTTTGCCAGATTCTTTTGATGGCGTATACATGTGCTGATGACTCTTGTTGTCTTGCAGTACCAAAATTGCTTGAGAAAGTTCTTTAATAACACAGACTCTCAGATTCTACTCTATTTGGCTCGTACCCACTATGAAGCTGAGCAGTGGCAAGACTGCAAAAAGAACTTACTGCGAGCCATTCATCTGGCACCTTCAAATTACACGCTGAGGTTTGATGCAGGTGTTGTAATGCAAAAGTTCTCAGCTTCAACCTTACAAAAGCCAAAGAAATCTGTTGATGAGGTTTGATGGAAACCTTCTCAAAATTTCTTGCCTTACATTTGTTGTCACACTAAAAGCTTTTTGTGTGGTTCAATGTGGCTCAACCTTGGATATCATGATGTAGGATAAGAAGCAGGAAGAAGGATGGCTAGGAGATAATAGAATTTGATCATTTAGATTTGTCTTAGATTGATTTTTGCATATATGAGAACACATTTTATGTAGGGTTTTTAAAAACATTTTATGTAGGGTTTTTTTTATAAATAATTTTTTTTTTTTTTAAACACTAAATAATAATAACAACAACAACAACAACAACAAAATCAACAATACCACCACCAATACTTTATCTGGTTTTCATTTTTATCTCATAGTCAGTCATACCTGTATTCATGTTTTTACCCTATTATGATTTATCTTGTTTTAGAGAAATTGTCAACCCTGAATTAAGAATTTTGCGAGAGAAATTGCCAACCCATGATTAAGAAATTTGTGGTTGTCACGTTGCACAACTGTTCTTACAGCTTGTAGTATTATTGGACATCCCTTCCTGATACGCGGTGGCTGTTGAATGTAGTGTCTTTGTGATTATATGTAATGCTAATTCTTTGGAATTTGATTGGCCTGTATATTTATTGAATGCATGTTTAATTTGTGATTTCATTCTCTCTCTCTCTCTCTCTCTCTCTCTCTCTCTCTCTCTCTCTCTCTCTCTCTCTCATGAGCACATAAATTTCTGTTTGTATCAATGTTTTAGGTGCGGTCAACAGTTGCAGAGCTAGAAAATGCTGTTCGCTTATTTAGACAGTTGTCTGCTGCTTCCAGCCTTCACTTTCATGGGTTTGATGAGAAAAAAATTGACACCCATGTTGAGTATTGTAGTCACTTGCTTGAGGCTGCGAGAGTTCACTTCAAAGTAGCTGAGCATGAGGAGCAGAAGATTCGGCACAAACAAGAAGTTGCTCGTCAGATGGCATTGGCTGAGGAAGCCCGTCGTAAGGCTGAAGAACAGAGGAAATTTCAGGTTTGGTATTTGAAAGTTGCTTCATTCTGTGTACGACAATGGTTAATGGATTAATACTTTTGTATGAGTTCACATCATACGTTTATTGATGCTTTTGTATAACAGTTGGAGAGAAGATTGCAAGAGGACGAACTGAAGCGAGTGAGACAACAGGAGGAACAGTTTGAGCGCGTCAAGGTAAAGATTGATAATTGAGTTGTCTATACTGATACTTCCTTCTTGGTAGCCTCTATTTGGAATGTGGCAGTTCTCTTTCAAGTCTTATATTACCAAGCTCGACTGTGAGCACCAGATCAAAGATTAGTTAGCTTGTATTATGAAAATCATCAAAGAACTATATCTTCGAATAATTCTGCTGTTCTAGAGAGATCTGTACAGATCTGAGAATGCTAATGTAGTATCCAAACAGGCCATTCTCATAGAAAATAGATGGATGCTGAAGAATACAGGAAGTGGATAGCTTTTATTTATTTATTTTACATCTAAACTTGGTTGAAGAATTTCATGTTTCTAATTGCCCCAAACTTTTTGCATCTTCAGGAGCAATGGAAGAGCAGTACACCTGGTTCTAAGCGAAGGGAAAGATCAGAAATGGATGATGAGGAGGGCGGGAATAGTGAAAAGAGAAGGAGAAAAGGTGGAAAAAGGAGAAAGAAGGACAAATACTCAAGGTCGCGTTACGACACATTGGAAGCAGAAGCTGATATGATGGAAGATCAGGAAGAACTGGAAGATGAAGATGCCAACACGAATTACAGGGAGCCTACTGGTCAGATGAATGAGCAGGATGATGAAGAGAATGTTCAAGATCCTCTTGCAGCAGCTGGGCTTGAAGATTCTGATGCCGAGGATGAGGTGGTAAATTTTATACATTCTCATGTCTGAGTTCTAACCTGCTGAAAATTTCTTGCTGAAATAAATGCATTGAGAGACTAAATGTTTCACTTCCTGCTGGCTGTAACATATTCATCTTATGTTCTAGGCTGCACCTTCAACAACCACAGTTCGACGAAGGCGGGCATGGTCAGAATCTGATGATGATGAGCAACAAGAGAGGCAGCCGGGGTCGAGTCCTGTAAGAGAAAATTCTGCAGAGTTACGGAGTGATGGAGAAGGCAGAGAAGGCAGAGAAGGCGGTGATAAAGTGAATGGTGAGGCCGCTCTTGATGATGATGATTAAGATCCATCATCTTGAGCTCTACGGAATCAGGAGTAAATATGTCTTGCAATTTTGAACAAATAATATATTTATATGAAGGCATGAGTTATTCACTGAGGATCACTGCATTGTTTATAGTTTCTGTTTGTGATCCCAGAGTTCTGAGAATTCTTTTCATGTATTCTGTAACTTTAAAAATTAAAAATAAAAAATAAAAAATTCTAATAGAAGCATAATTTCCTCATTTCTAGTGCTTGCCCCCCCTCATCTCATATGCATATGAATGTAAGATTTTGAGTGTTTTATTCTATACTTCGAAAACCTGGGCATGTCCGAATACATGTGCACCACCCTAGTGATTAGATGATCATATTTCTGGAGGGCATCTCATTGCAATTGACAGTCGTAGATAGATAGATGCATGGAGGTTGAACCATAGGATCACCACATACGTCTGAGATGTGGCTATAAGCAAGAGTCTCAACATTTGCAGATGTTTGAGTTGAAAATCTTAGTTACATCTAAAAGTTTTCCTTTCAAGATTTCTCCTTGAGTTGAAATGACAGTGCATAAGATGAAGCTTCTCCACTTTGTTCTTTTCGAAACTGTGAGGTGTTAGACTTGAGAGTGCACATCAAGTTATCTGCCAACTGATATGAGTGTAGAAGTCTTTTTAAGTCTGCAAAGATGGTGAAATCTGCAGACTCTTCTTTCCTCTTTCTGGTCCAATCCAAGTATCCAACCACAGACCCACTCACCCAACAAAGGCTTCAGAACAATTCAGATTAGATTAGTGTTGCTGTTTCTGCTAAAGCTTTGCTGCCTCTCCCTTCTGCCTATTTTGGCTGCCTCATTTCTATATGACTAGACAACTTTCACGCCCATACACTCTCTTTCTTGTGGAGTGGGATCACGACTGTTTCAGCAGTTTCAACTTTTAAGAACCCAGTTTGCTTTAGTTCCAATAACATCAGAATATTTAATTTATGGGTCTCTTTCCACCTTTTTCCCTTTTAAGTTGATTTTCAAGATTTTCCCAAGAAAACAATAATTAAAAAAAACATATATTGCTACATCTGATTACATAGGAAATTACTTTCCTCCTTACTATGTAAATAGGAGCTCCTATATTTGTGCCAATAGCAGTGTGACATGTGTGCAAGAGCTTTTTTCTGTATTTTTAAGGAATTATTTTTGCGTATGTATCAAACTCTAATCCGCAAGGAATAATATATTTTTACAGAAAATGAGGCAAGCAGTATATGTTACATATATATAAGACTGCAATGGGGTTATTACCAAAGAGTGAGTGCCAAAAAAAAAAAAACAACAAAAAATATATTGTAGATTCATTTATTAGGCTTAACATGCTTGAGGATCCAACATAAATGTCCTATTTAATATATGGGTTGAAGAATTGGCAGCTAGCTCTTTTGTAGATATTGGGTGAATAAAACATTAAAACTTGCATGATCTAAGATTTGAAGCAGCAGATTGGTTGGCATCTTTTCAAAGAAAACATGCGTGCGCCAATTTATGTTTGGTGCCTCAGCTCTGTAAACGGATACTTATACAATTTTAAACACAGATTTATATCTGCATCTGCTACTGTCACTGCTTACTGCACGTGCATCTAATACCACTCTCTCTTTCTTTTCCTTTTTCTTAAATTTGTTTTTTTCTTCTTCTTTTCTCTGGTTTCTTTTACTGTATATATATATATATATATATATATATATATATATATATATATACAAAGTAAGTTGTTTTAACAGGGACCAAGAAAGAAGGGAAAAGCCATTTGATGAAGAGTCGTTTTCCCAGTATAGTGGCTGGTGGATATATTTATAAGGTGATCAATGCTTGCCCTGGTTTGAAGATTACAACTTACAAGAATGGTTTACTCTTTGCCAACATAACCTGGTGTAAGCTCAGATTCAGAACTGACAAAATATTTAGCAAATCCTGGGTCCATTGGGTCCCCTCAATTATGATTTCAAACAAACAAAACATCAAAATGGTAGCCTAAAAATAAAACAGGTTTGGCTGACTCATTTGGAACCTCTTATATGGAGTAGAGTAGGACATGAAACCAAGATGGCCAGAGACATAGGATCCTTCATTTAAAACACAATAATCTGATTCAACCACATTCAGCTAATAAAATAAAAGAAAATAGTCAATTTGTAATTAGACCTTACACACAAACACCCAAACACCAAAATTAAAGTGACGCACCAGGTAAGTACAGTTTTGGCCTTTGATTCAGAAACCAGTACTGGAGAGAGAGACTCAGTCATCTGCAAAACCAAACAAAATGAACTTAATAGACGAAGATCACAACTGGGTCTGAACAATCAAGAACAGTATAGCTAATTAATCAAAACAAATGAATATTAATTGACAAACTGAAAATAAACAGTGTAAGTACCATTATGATTTCTTGTGCTGAAGATGGGGAAGTCATGAGTGGAGATTGAGAGCCTGGTGTTTGAAACTGATCCACTGTTTGATGATTTATCATCCAAGTCAAGCCATGAATCTTTGTCTTTCAGGGGCCACTCATCAAAGAAGCGATGAATGGTTTTCTGGGTTCCTTCATTTCTGTCCATTTTCATGTCACTACCCAAAGCATAGTAATTCTGCTGTTTAGGAGTGATATTGCTCTGAAGCTGCAAGTGAGAGTGTTCACTCTGTAAAGCAGAGCAGCTTCTCTGTTTTGAAGATGAAGAAGTGCAAGTACTCATTGTAAGTGGTGTGAACTGCCAAGAGTCATCCATAGATGAAGAGCCAGAGAAGTCTCTCACAGACCCCGAAGGTTCTGAGAAGAATGCATGCTCATCCACCTCCTCCTTCAGCCCATAAACATACCTATTTCTTCTCCCAGAATGACAAAAAACAAAACAAAATTTTAACCACGAACAGGTTAAATAATCAAAGAAATAACATAAAACACATTGAAAAAAAGTACCATAACTTTATGAGTTGTTTCTAGACAAACCTGTATTCTGAGCTGGCTTGGGGATAAGAACCAGAGTCCAGAAGCAAGGAAGTATTTCTTTCTTGATGTGACAAACCAAATCCAGGAGGCCTTGAAGAAGATGTGTGATGATAGAGGAAAGGGTGATGATCAAGATTGGTATTGTAACTAGAGTGGTTGAGCTGAGTGTGGTGGGAGTCAGAGGACAGTGATGAGAGTGATGAAGAAAGGGAATGGAAGGTTGCGGTTGATGTAGAAGGGGGGTTGTTCTTGGAGGTGATTGATGAGATGGTTGTTGGTGTTGATGATGATGATGGGTTTGAGTTTGTTGTAATTGGTGTTTTGAAAACTTCCACAGGCTTTCTTGAACGGTTTTTGCCTCTGTGCATGTGTCTCTCACAGTATTTTGAATCAGCAAATGCCTCTTTTGAGCATCTCCATTTCTTCCCATCTGTTCTTCTGCACCTTCCTGGCTCTGGGTCTACTTTCCTCCCCAAACCCATCTGGAAACAGCTCCATCCAACTGCAAAATCCACACAAACATAACAAGGAACCTTCTTGTAAGCAACACCCAAAATATTATTCATTCAAAAAGCTCTAAAGTTCCATTCTTAGAGCGCACACACACGAGAGAGAGAGAGAGAGAGAGAGAGAGAGAGAGAGAAGGGAGAGAGAGAGAGAGAGAAGGGGGGGAAGGGGGGTGTTGTACTAGTTGGCTTACTATGCGGAGGGTGGTGTGAGAAGAGCTTTGAAGGCAGAGGAGAGTCCAAGCAGCTTCTTTTGATGGAGAAGAGGAGATCAGGTGGGATGGAGATGCCTGAAACCATGTACTTGTAGATAAGAGCTTGGTGCTCAAGCTCTTGCCACTGAGACGGTGTAAAAGGAAACCTGGTTCTCCCACTCATTACTATTATTGAAGAGGCAGGGAAATTCCAAATCAGAAAGAAAGAGCAAGCAAATTTCCTCCAAAGAACAAATTGGAAAAAAAAATATGAAACCAAAAACTTGGTTGTCTCAGACTTCACAGAGCAGTGAAAGAGAGAAAAGATGAGAGAAACAGGATGGGGTTGGGCTGCACTTGCATGATTCAATTTCAATATTATTAGTAAAGGGAGAGGGAGGGCGTTTGAGTTTGAGAGTAGAGCAGAGCAGAGCAGAGAGAGTAGAGTAGGTATATTTATTTCAGGGACCATTTAGCTGCAGAATCTTCTGTACATGGATAAAACTAATGGTTCTGATTACAGTGCTGCATGCCATTGCCACCTCCTCTTTCTCTCTCACTCACTCACTCTCTCTCTCTCTCTCTCTCTCTGTCTCTCCCCTCTGTGCTCATATTATGACTGCACCTCTGTTGCTTCTGGTTCTGCAGCTAAGCTTCTGCCTCTGTGGCAGCTCTTGTCTCTGACAACTCTACAGAAATCCATAAACTAAAGGGAAGTGAATAAAGAAGTTGTAAATGTTTAAAAAAAATTGAAAAACAAAAACAAAAAGGAAAAAAGATTATTTAATTATTCAGTGTTATTATGTCTCTGTCTGAGAGACTATAGAGTTGGTATCTGAAGCTAATGCCTGTGTGAGCAGAAGATTGTACGGCTTGAGCTTTTACTGCTACTAACTCTTTTACTTTTTCTGTTCCTTTACCTCAGACCCCAGTACCCCCCACTTACACTCTGGCCTTTTTTTCAATTTCGGAAATTTAGAAAACCAGTGATTCAGAGCAGGACCGCTTTTGGGTTCTGATCAAATACAGCAACCCTCACTTTACTTATTATTCTTATATATTTCTTATTGTTTGCTTGCTTTCTTTGTTTCAAATGCTCATGTGGTTGCTTTGTCTTCTTCTCTTTCTTCTTCTTCTTCAGACAAGTTTCTTTTTTTCTTTTTTTCCTGCATTATAAACTAGTGTGCAGATCCTTAACCGTTGATTTGAACCTTATGATTAAGGGTCATTACTGATCCGAAGGACAGGAGTTTTTTTTTTTTTTTTTTTTTTTTCTCAGTTCACTTTAGCTTATAAAGTTATAAACTTTTATCAGAAGAACTCTAACCTTGTTGAGAACTTGAGAGCAATAAAATACATGAAACTTTTCACTTCAAGTCTTCAATAAATGGGTTTCCTCGGCCTGTGGCAGGAGGCAGGCCCATGATCATCAGTGGCTTGCAAGCATACAATACAAGTAAACTTTTTTATTTTTAATCTTAAGTGGTTTGCAAGCATACAAGTGAAGTGACTGACCAACCAAGGGAACAGGTCAAAGTTCAAGACTTGTAAACAGAAGACACTGCTTCTCTGATTTAGATTACATCACAACTCAGACCAAGGTTGTAAACAAATAAGAGAAAAATATATTCTCTGCGTTTCCTTTTCCTCTTATAGTTATACTTTGACTTGGGGGTTTGAGAAAAATAGAGACATATATATTGACTTTGAAAATAGAAGAAGGCCATCTTTGAATTGGCGGTGACCAAGACTTGCATTATTAGGACCCTCATAGTGATGATATAACTGAATTCAATGAAAGTGGTGGTGGTGGTGGGGTGTTAAAAGTAAAACAAAAAAACCGAAGTATTTAAGAGAGTTCCTAATGTTTGGTTGCATTTATTTGCCCCTGAAACTATTATTGTATTGTACGTTTGGAAATTGCACAAGTAGGGTATTGTCTAGCACTGTTCTTGGATCACCTGGCAGGCTGAAACACATGCAATGCAAACCCACCTTTCCCCTTTTTTTTTTTTTTTTTTTTTTTTTTTTTTTATATTGATCCCACTTGAGCCAAAAACATCCCTTCAAATATCCCCAACCACTGGTTGAAAGACACCCTTTTTTTGTTTTTTTCACTTCCCTCCAAGTAAATGTATTTTAACCTGGACTGTTACTGTATTCAAAAGTTGTATGATATTCTTTATTTTTAATTACTCGGTAAAATTTCTGAATGCATTCCAAGAATTATACATGAGATTTGGCATGAAACTTAACCAGGAAACCTAAAAATTTTCAAGACTTCGTAAAGTCGAATTGGTGGAGAAAAAGTTCTGTATATTTTTGTTTGCAGGATTTTAGGAAATGTTGCACTTAGCACCATTCAAAGTAACTTTGTTTAAGATCGGGGGGGGTGGGTGGGGGGAAAAAAAAGAAGGCCCCCACACAACCAATGTGCATATCCTCAAGAAGTTAAGCACCAGCCTGCCAGACCGAACAACAGCATAAGGCGGGTATGTCTCAATAACCAACCGCTACATTTTTATTAAATCGGAACTGTGAAACAGTCATGTTTTACTAACTCAAGTAAATAAAACAAAATTACTATTTACACTTCAAGCGGGATACCAGAATTCTGCGAGTTCTCTCATATGCTGGAATACAAGTTCATCATGATACAGAATGCCGCGACGCGAAGCAGGCAACTTTCATTTGGGGAAGAGAAGTGCCATTTCAAGAAGCCAGATTGAGTTCTTGAATATTATGTCACTTAATAATTTGACATTATACCGAACTTACGTTCAGGTTACAACAGGAAAATATAACTCACTGCCAGACCTCAGCATGGCGTATGTTCAGATTAGGACTATTCCTTCTGGAAGAATGAGAGAACAAGATCCGTATGTACAGAAAAGAGCTGAGTGTCCACAAAAAGCTGCATAGCATTTAGGGAGAAACGGAAACATCAGTATGCTTTCCGCTGTATTACAATTTAAAGAGCATCCCGAGTAAGCATTGAAGTAAGAATTATTACAAGTCACTTTCAAAAATGAAGAGAAAAAGGAGGTTAAATCAGTGATTTATCTACATGACTCGACTAAAAACTTAGATGTCTTCAGCGTGACATCCTATACTACACTCATCCAAATACGAACACAGAACACAGAAACCAACACCATCTATTATAAACTACTTTCAGAAAATAGGCAAAAATAAGATAACAATAATAATGACCTTAAGGAAATACATAAGACTAAAATCCCAACAGCTAGCTAATTCTCCAGAATGATCAAGCCAATGGGCTGTTCAGTTAACTCAGAGAAACAAAAGAAAATTATGTCATGGAACACACCTTCATAAATGGTCGATCACGACTAGGAAACGAATCGATGAAACTCTCCTTCAAAAGTAAGGATACCTAATTACAAGAAAATCAGTATCAGAACAGCAGCAATACATTTGGATTCTTCTAAGACAAGTCACCATATGATTGTGCATTCAAATATGAATGTCACTGGATATATGAGCAAGCATTTCACATTCAAAAGAATTGACAAATTGATCTGCACTTATCAATTCAACATAACTGAAGGTACGAAGTGAATGATATAAGGATGTATTATGCTGAGGTTCCATATATCTGACACTTCAACAGAATTTAGTCCGTCACAAGTAAAGCATACAAAAATAAATTTGAAAAATAACATTAGCCAACATTGCACCCTCAGTGTAACAGAATAATATAGTGATCTTTGTTTCAGGTCATATATTACCTAAACTTTTACAGCAATCATCATTACTAGTGAAGTCTAGCTTATCTAATGACTAGCAGTGTGTCTCTGAGTGCGTGCCTGGCCATTTTTCTGGAAGTTTATATTTACCACTCATCATTCCAAAGAAGGTCAAAAAAACCTAAATATCCTTATACAGCATTTCAGCTCTCACAGTTGGACAACAAACTGACCTTATCATCATTCGACTGTACATTTGTAATTGTGTGTGAACGGAGGTTAGAGCACAGAGAATCCAAGTAAGTTCTTAACACTGATAGGAAACCCTTGGCAGCTTCAACCTACATGCGGCAAATAAACACATGAGAATAATGGTAAAATAATTAAAAACTTTGAAATCAGACAAAAAAGAACAAAGCAGAACACACCTGTTCAGCTGTGCACTCATACACTGGCCTTTTCCTAGCCAAAAAACTCTCTCCCACAAGCTTTGCATGATAAGGACTTAAGGATGAAAATAATTCCTTATGTTGTGGTAACTGAGGTAGTGTTGGTGACTTCACCTATTACATCACACAATGGGAAAAGGATCAGACACTCACATTTTATTTGTTTTTAGAGGAATATTTAGCATTTTGATAAACACTAGCCATTCCAAGAAACTAGATAACACATAAGCATGGGAAATGGTAAACTAATATATAGAAACTTTCTGCTTTGTTTATTGTAAGGCATACGGTTAATAACCAGTCTGAACATATTTGAGCTGCAATATAAGTAGAAAAATACAACTGCTTAAAAAACAACAGACCTGGTTCTTGTTTGCATCAACTAGAATTACATTGGCTAGTTTTGACTGCACTTCATTTGTTTTGTTCTTCACACCAACCTACAGATAAGGATTAAATCATATGGTGAATGATTAAAATTTTTTGCTTTCAACTAATAACTTGAGGAAATTCAGAGTCCAGATAAACCAACAAACATGAATTCATAATCCATGGCACTAATAGGCATAACAGCCAACAAATTGAGAACTCACTATGTAAGGGACAGGTGCATCCAAAAAGTCCAGCATGTCATTTGGTAAAACCTAGAAAGTATATGCACATTGTTATTCCCGTGAAAACAGCAATGAAATTATTATGTTTAAAAAAAGTAACTTCTCATGGGACAAATCTCACAGGCAGTAGGCTAGAAGGAAAACATACTGGCATTAGCAGGCTTTGCCACTGGTAGGGACGGATCAGAGGGATAATTGACAATACTGAGGCAGATAAGATACCCTGTACATCAGAAAGCATTTATGTAAATTCTTTTGTAGATCTTTTTTCTTAGTCAAAGAACTAAATTATTAAAACAAATTTAAAAATAATGGAACAGTCCACATCCATATTAAAATATTAGCTTACCCAAAAATAAGTACATAAGCAAATGAAACAGTAACAATACGATGTTTTGATAAATAAACAAAACTACGATCTAATAATGATGGCAACACTAGTGTCACTCAAAAAAAGTTCCTAAGCCAAGCTATCTCTAATAAACAACATAAATGGGTGTAACTGGTCCTTGGGCCTCGCTTGCTGGGACTTGTTGAGAAAGGAGCCACTCTGTTTTGGAAGTTCAAACTTGCACCTATAGCCTGAGGCTAACTTATACAGTTCTTTACTACCTCCAACTAAATTCATTTGGGTTGAGCTTTTTCAGCTTGTTATGAAATAAGCAGCAGTTGATACTTATACAGTTCTGTTTTGGAACATGCATTTGGCAAGATGTTAATAAATCCAATAAATTTCTCTGATAAAATTTACATCGAGTAAAAAAGAATACATGCATCGGATTGATAATCTTTATCAAAACATTTTAAACTTGATATAATTTATAATACATACCAAATTGGAACTAATAATTACAATCTGCTTCTCCAACAGTGCTCCTGCAAACAATGTTAATACCTGCGAAGTATGAGGAGAATCAATAATCCAAAGTCAGAAATGAAGCAGGCACACACAAATCTACATGCATTCATATAACTGTATATTCAATATAATATACTAACGAAAACATTCTGACACTGCACAATACCCACAAATAATATGCAGGATATCATTCCACTCTTACAACATTGTAATTAATGATTACTTTGAGGAGATTTTAAATTGATTCCCGCTTCATAAATGTTGTAAATGTTGGAGCCAGTTTTACTCATGCAGCAATTCTACAGTTTCAATTAGCTTATAAGTGTAGACGCCACTATCAGTTTCAACTGTCAGCATAACAAAACGAATTTACCTTGTTGGTTCAAAACAAATAAATCCATTTTGTTTAATTAAAAAAAATTATTTCAACAAAACAGTGTTAACCTATGAGAAACTTTAAATAGCACTGGCCAAGCTATTAACTAGTTCCAAGAAACGGGAAAAGATAACAATATAATCAATGAAGTCTGTAGAACTCATGTGATGTTGAGCCATTAACTAACATTTTCAAGCCGTAAGGAGCCACATATGCATGCAATAGCCCATACTGATAATGCAGTTGCTTCCTCCTCTACTGAGAGTGCACCCTGTGCCTGATAATAATCAACAGCAATGCAATGTGAATGATTAATCATGTCTGGAACCCGGACATAATCAATCAAAAGTTCAACCAAATCCACCACATATCAAATTGGAAAGTTTCTTAAAGCTATCATCACCATCTACCTCAGCAAATTCTAGACTTGTACTGCACGATCTCAAATCAATGGTTGAGCCAGCAATATGTAAAACGGTTGTTTCTGGTCTATGATATTCCAAGGGATGCAAGTGCTCCAAAGGATGAAATCTAACAGTGGAACCTCTACCAGGGCAACGTAATTGGTAGTACTCGCTTATTATCTGTAATGATCCATGATTGTTTGCCTGAAAATTTGGGAAAAATTTGTCATGAGAAAGCCTGGGCACAAGATTCTTATTACAAAGAGCTTAGAATCATATCTAGATCCAAAAAGGAAAAGTTCATTTTTCACCTTAGCCCATTCAAGAATATCAATGAGGTCAGAATCATCTTGGCCAGAGAAAGATGCCTCTTCCGTCTCTGTATCATCAACATCACTCCTAAAATTTCTGTCCTCGCTTGGAGAGCCCTGAAAACTGCATAAAACACTAATAAATGGCATGAGTGCAGCAACTTGAAGTAGCTCAAAGAAAAAAGTGCAATTCTCTTCTCCAAAAATTAGTGAGGGAGAGAAAAGATAATAACTACTAATGCAAGTAATAAAAAGCATGAAATACAAGTGACAAGGCACCAAAGAACAACAATGATCTACCTGGAGGAAGATTCAGAGCTTTCATACTGATAATAACGCAGGAGAGGTAGAACAGCATTTGGTAATCGCCTTTCTACAGTTTGCTTGTTTGCAGAGAAATCATCAACATAGACCTCAGAAACTTCAGCATTTGCAACATCAGATTCTCTCTTGGAACTGGCCGTCTTGGTTTCAGGATCAATTGGAACAACAACGTTTTCAATCACCCTTCCCTTCAACAAGTTAAAATCCCCATCAAGCATTTGATTCTCTAGGTGAATGCCATTATCTGCAACTCTCCCAAATGAAGAATCTTTTAAACTTGATTGAGAAAACTCTGCTGTTCTATTCACCATGTTCTCCTCAGTTCTACTACTTAGTGATATGCTGTGTGAAGTTTCTTCTGTATTTTCTTCTAAAATTTCGCCATTGCCATAATCCTTTGGGGTTTCTAAATCTAAAAGATCAATACCTTTCGTTAATCGTTCCAACCTTTCTTCTGTGAAGATGCTACAGGGAAATAGCAAACATAGTCAAGTTGAGCAACAGATGAATTGCAAAGTTATATGTTGGTATCAAATAGTAAAGAAGAATGTCAAATTATGGGGCCAAACAGCGGAGCATACACATTCGCCTCACACAAAACCATGCACCAGTCGCTCAGCAAATTTGGAGCTTGTGATAAACTGGTAGTTAAAAGCTTTTATGTGTTCTATTGAAGTTGCTACAATTTCTTTTTTCTCACTGAACTAAGAAATGAATATCTCTTTTTTTTTTTCTCATTCTCAGACAATTTAATAATACGATCTTCAACTTCATGCATGATTAGATAGCAGAGGAACACATTAATTTTCTGCATAAATAATTATACGAAAGTCTAGAGGGGATTAGAATACATTTCAAAGTGAAAATGAAAAACGCAAATCACTGAGATAAATATGTATTTTATAAGCATTCAATATGACATAAACACACCTATTCAATACACCAAAATGTAATTCAAATGAGGGAACCCTTGAGAGAATGCAATAGCATCTCTTAGTGGTTAATATATGGCGACTCAAAGATAGGCGAGAAGGATGTTTCTCTGCTATCATGGAAAGCAATCCAGAAGGTTTTTGCACTAGCTCTTCCACTAACACGCAGCATCCATACAATGTTGAGTCATCAGCAACCTTCAAACCAATATTGTACAAAATGGGTCATCCAGGAAATGAGCATAATTCACAACTAAAAATTAAACTGTTCAGGTTAGAGAAAAAGGAACAATACACATGAAGTAGAAATAGGCTTACCTAACATCTGTTAATTTTAATGACATTTTAAACATATATAAATCTAATCAAAGATAACGAAGACAATCAATCCTCTTAAATTTGGTTCGCATTTTGTTACCAATCCTCTTCTCCGTGGGAACAAATACAACTCAAATAATAATTGCAGTCAACTAGACAAAAAGTTGTTTGAATTATAATTTTCAGGCTGCAGTGATGATTCTATCATCCAGCATTACTAGTGTAGGGGTTTATAAGTCAAATGGAAACTGCCACAGGGAATTAAAGTTATAAAGAAATCTTGAAACATATCAGGGGAAAATCCAAGAAAAAAGGAATCCTGGAGACATAACATGCTATAATTTACCTGTAACCGGAATACAAAGGACAGATCGGTCCGTTTAAAATGCTCCTGCAAATAAGCATCATCATAGTCAATATAAGTGTACATAATCATTAATCGACAACATTATGGGAGCATAATGTAGCACTATACCTGCCCCAAAAGAATTTCATTCAACTCACTCATAGAAGGAGTTCTCTCAACAGCATGAACCTGAAGCCATTCACATCCAAGGTGTCAATATTAGCACATAATGACTAACTAGATCTTAACTAACAAATACACAATATTAACAAGACAAATCAATACCTGCACATAGGACAATAATAACATCTCTCACCAAGTACTAGTCATAATCAAGTAAAACTTGATATAACGTCAAATCAGGCTAAACTCAAGTTGCTATTGCACTATGATATTTACACAACTGGCCCCACTTTCCTTAAATGGAAGAAGTTCTCCATATAAAAGCTGCGAAAACCTTAGCAATATATGCATACTAATTCAGAATATCAATTATTTGTTATCTGAAATTCTTCTCAAATACAGACATTAACACAATACATTCAAACCTATCAGGTAAACATCTCCAATATTTAAAGGCTCAGGTATTTTACCCTTGTAAATATTACCATCGAGATCAAGCCAAGTTATATAATCATTCTCTGTAACCTAAGCTTTACAAAAGGAGTTCCTCTTAAATAGATTTAAGGAGAAAAAAAGAAAAAGCTCATCAATCTTAAATCCCTAAATTTAAACTGATCAATTAAACAGAACAAGTGGCAAAACATCCATCAAGAGAACACCTTACCTCTACGCCTCCAGGGAAGCAAAATGAAAGGAGATCCTTGTATTGTAGAGGCACCTGCTTTTCCGGAGGATAAACAAATAACACCTGGAAGTAGAAATGAATATTAATACCCACTACTCAAATTGCTTGCAAGCGTCAATATGCAAACAAATTGAATATTTGGCAACAAGAATCCCCACCTGAGGTTCAAGATTGGGTTCCACACGAGAGAAATTCTGACTACTACGTGAACTGCGCAATCTTCCTAAACCCTCATGCTTTCTTGCAATATATTGTCTTTGAAGTGCCTGAACATCACAATTTGGGTGAAGCCCCAAAACAACCATGCTCTCGAAAAGCCTTGTCGGCAGCTTTAAAGACCTATGATCCTGCACACTTAAATAGCAGAGGTGTTACAGAATCTCTTTGGATGAAATTTTTGTTTCATATGTGAATGTATGTCAAAACTAACAATACAGAAACCCTGAACTTTTAAGAAGAAATGTCTCAGGTTATCATATGACTGCTGAACTATCAAACAAAAATGTCTCAGGGTATCATATGACCCTTAAACTCACAGCGAGCATATATAATTGTCATTTTTCCTTAAATTGTTCTATTCTAAAAATTTAAAAAGAAAAATATGAAGTAATAACTGTAATTAGAAATAGCTGTATAGCTGTTGAACGTGAAAGATGTTCCAATGTAAACAAGAAAAATAAAACAAAAAATCATCTTTGATTCTTGATTAATCAATTTCTGAATTGCATACACAAATAAGAAATAAAATAAGCGACCAATTAACAAAATTGCATACCAAGTACTGCAACTGAAAGCTTGCCCATTGGCGCTTCTGGCTAGTCAAAACTTCTGGATTGTAGGTTCCACGTTTCACTTCAGGAGGATGTGAGAAACCTTTTAGCACATTTGTAACATGGCGTTGTAGTCTTTTAAGTGGGCTATTACCACCATCATCGTTCGATGAATATACAACAGATGGCCTCGGAGAATGAGTGGCAGTAGCAGCGGCTGCTACAGCAGCAACTGCTCTAGCAACATCTTCCGTTTGTGCGAAAAACGAAGCACCCCAACTAGGGCTACCAGTTTCTTCTTCTTTATCCATACAAAAAGGCTTCCCTCCTATCAAAAAATTCAACATTAACAAAGATTCAAAGCTTCAACAATACAAGTCATTAGCAAAACCATTGATATTTCTAATTATCAAGACTGTCCCACTACAAGTACAATTAACACAGGAAACTGTGAACACATAGAGCAGGGATACTTTATAATTCAAAGCAGGAGCTCTGGAACAATTAATTTCATGCTATTCCTACTTAAATCTTGAACCTTTGATGTTCACTGCAACCATGCTTTTAACTTTACAAGTATTCCTGAACTCTACAAGAATTTCCAATACACGAGCATATAAACATAGACAAAGATATATGATTTTCCAACAATTTGAAACAAAAGATTAATAATCTTGAGCTAGATGTTAACTCAAAAGCTAAAGACTTTAAACGTTATTCTTTTTGTCTTAAAATTGATCAGTTAACTTTCTTATATCCAGCTGTTTCAGTTACACAAGCTCCCTGACCCCCCAGAAATAAGAGAGAAAGAGAACAAATTTCACTTTCTGCTTGCCATATTGGATGATGTTCAACAAGATACCATACAATTCAAGCATAGCAGACCAATTATTTATTGTAAAATTGAAAATTTATTATCAGGATGAAAAAGGAAAAGATTGCAACTTTAGAATATAGAAAATCGAACATGGCACACAATAAACTCAGAGAAATACAAAACTATAAACCCACCTCTGAATTCCCTTAAAATTCAAGAAAGAATTTCAGAGAGAGAAATCTCCGGCGGCCATAACAAAGCTTTCGTTCTTCTGCTTCTCCTCAAAGAAACGAAATGGAGAAGAGAGCGAGGATGATGGTGATAAATTAATCCGCTTTAAACTTTAATCAATTAGTTTAATTGCGAAGAGTTTCCGGACCAAAAATTAAATGAAATTACGAACCAAAACTTAGAAAATAAATCATTTAATATTATATATATATATATATATATATATCTATATAGAGAGGCCTCGTGTGCGTCGAAAAAAGAATAAAAAAAGCTGCGAAGAAGAAAAACGAGGGACGGTCAGAGTAACGGCAGTTGCTTTTTTCCTTGTTTGCTTGGTTTGTGTTTTTGCGCGTAACGGTGTGAACTTTTTCTTATTCCGGATTATTTACAGGTCTGTTTGGAGAAACATGCGAAGAAAGGGATGGCACTGTTTTACTATTTTCGTCAATTTTTCTATTTCAATTTCCTTGTGCCTTCCTGTTTTTCATCTAATTTTTTGACACTTGTCACTCACTAACTTCTAACTTTAAATAAAGTTAACAAAATAAAAGTTAATTATTAAAGAAAAAAAAAACCCAACAGCCCCCCACCCAACCCCACCAGCGGCAACCCCTCTCCTCTAATTTCCTCCTTGCCGCCGATGAGGTGGGTGGCTTACCATGCTGAATGGGCGGTGGCGCTGTTTAATTTTTCTTTAATAATTAATTTTTGTTTTTTTAATTTAAGTTAACAGTGTTGAAGTTAGAAATTAGTGGAGTGATTGGTGTAAAAAAAATTAGATAGGAAACATGGAGTGCACATGGAAATTAGAAACAGAAAAATTGGACTCACAAAAGAGTGCTCTACCCTTTTTTCTGCCTGTTTGGTAACAGATGTACGATGGGCATCCTATGCAGTGCATCCCACTGGCCCCCGCCTTGCTCCTAATTTTAGATTTATTTTGTCGAATTTTCGTAGTTTATTATTATTATTTTTTTATAATATTTACAAGCGGCGTTGCCCTCTCTGTCTGGTACACACGGCGCGCACTGCGCCATTCTTCAGTGGAGATTTTTGGAACGTAGCGGGGGGTTGGTGAGGTGTAGACGCTTGCACCGCATACAGTGGTACGGGGACACGTGGCTCAATGGGTTTTTTTGTTTTCACTCAAAGGGTATTTATATTTTGAGATATTTAGTGATATATCCATTTCTAGCACTAATATTATAAATAAACCCTACACAATTGAATTCCTATAAACAAACCCAAAAAAAACCCAAAAAATGATAACTAGCCTTATTGAATTTAATATTGATTATTAAATTACTTTGATGCCCTATTGAGTGCTTTGGGTATTTTTATGAGATTTTGGGGTTGGGCTTGTTTTAAGAAATTGATGGCAGTTTTGTAATTTATAAGAAGTTAAAAGCTTTTTTGTTATGTTGTAAATGGACTTTGGGTGTGTTTCTAAAGTCCATTTTATATAGGGTATTTTTATAATTTTGGGCCCCATATTGGGTATAATAGTGAATCTCCCTTATATTTTAACTCATAATTTTTTTTGTTGGTATTTTTTGTATTTCCTTTTTAATTTTTCATGATTTAGAGAGTTGGGCATGGATGTGTGTGGTATGATGAGGGTGTGACAAAGTTGTTCCCTTCCTACTCATGTTGTAGGAGTGGGGACCACACACCACTTCAGTTTGAGATAGATCCAAGTCTGATCACCAACATGACTACATCATTGCTAGGGCAACAAAACACTGTGGGTTAATGAAAATAGCTTTACCATAAATATGGGATAGAGATTGATCTACGCAACACAGAATCTAACCAACCATAATTATGAGTTTTTTATATTATAAATATATACAAGTGATATTAGAGAAAAGGATTTTCTCGTACAAATTGGCAATAGAAATTCGAACATAAAGAGTGACCCAAAAAAAAAAAAAGAACAAAGGAAGGCTATTTCCTCTTTCTTTTTATTTTATTCTTTCACCAAATAAAAATGAAAAAAATAAAAAAAAATCTAGAAGGATGGAGTTTTTCAATAATATACTCATATCAATTTTTGTGCAAGTCTTGGATCCAATCTTAATTGACTTTGATTCCCAATTGAATTTATAATGGAAATTGAATTTAACAGTCAAATCACAGAGGTGTGCTGTTTATTTATGACTTTTCATCCCATGCATGTACATCTTCCCAAAATGGCAAACTGCTCGCTGCTGACTTTTGGGGCCACAAATATTCAAACCAGTCTTCCTTTGCAACTCTTGGGAGTCTCTCTCCAGCGGATGGATGGATGGATAGGATACCAATCTTTTTACATCATGGTAACTGATAATGATATTGTAGATTTTTATCCAGAAGAAAAAGAAAAGTCATCGCTTACACGCTTATCCTTGTCCCAGATTTAGACCGCAATCGCATCAATTAAATATCAATATCAATATATTTTGTTTCATGTTATATCTTTTTATAATCAACAAAAATATGTTCTGCTCGTGTCGAATTCGTGTTATATATTAGTGTCGGACACACTGCGCCGGACGGATACAAAAATTGTTGATGAAAATATTTCCCACCTCTTAAACAACATAACATTACAAAAGAAAACAACAAGGGTTTCTATTTTTAATGGTCATCTCATTTTTGGCATTTTTATTTTTGGGGTTTCAATTGCAACAAGAATAAAATAGCGGAAGTTAGTTCGGCCTGCTCAATTAGTGGGCCAGGCCTCACAATTTCCAAAGAGGCCCCTCATGCATTAAAAATTCGACATATTGGGCGTAACTGGCCCAATATCAAAATCAAAACCCAACTCAATCTCCTGCCGGTGCCCGACCCGACCTGACTACAGCATCGTCAACACCCGAGTCCAGTCAACGCTCGACGGTCAAACACGTCTTAAACATTCCAAGTTAGAAACCAAAACGACACTGGCGATAAATAAATCCGCACGTGAATCTCAATGCCGTTGCAATGGAAACATCCCTCTGTGGGTCCCGCCCACAGTTGCCGACCACCACCATTAAAATCCCACTAACAAGAGCAGCCAAAGCATCATCGCACGGTGACACTTCAGAAACCGACCACACCCGTCGGATCGCAGACGGCCCTTGATAGCCTAGCCGATCGCCACTGCTTCCTCATATAAAAGCTCTCTCCTTTTATTCTTCTTTGATCTCACTTCATTTCTGGCCTTTCGATCGTTTGATCTGAGATCAGTTTCTGAACTAAAAATGGCGGAGGCTTCATCTCAGGGACCCACTCTCTTTTCTCCGTTCAAGATGGGCAAGTTCAATCTGTCTCACAGGTCAGTCATCCCTGATCCAGTGTTTCGCGGCTGCATCGAGTCGAGTTAGCTGCTCCTCTTTTTCTTTCATCGGACATGAAACTCTGGTCCCACTTGGTTGCTTCCGATTTCCTCGGGAATTTGAAAAAAGCGGGGAGAAATCCGGGAGGGCATAATTGTCATTTAATTGTTTAGCTTTGGGGTGTGTTTTGACGGATTTGACCTTTGCAGGGTGGTGCTTGCGCCGATGACGAGGTGCCGAGCGTTGAACGGCTTGCCGCAGCCGGCGCTGGCCGAGTACTACACTCAAAGGTCAACCAACGGCGGCTTTCTGATCACCGAAGGCACTTTGGTCTCCGACACTGGCGCCGGGTAATTTTGTAATTTTTGTTGTTTGCTAGGTGTCTCTTTCGTATTCATCAATGATTAGCAAGCTTTGCCAAGTTGGGCCCCACTTTGTGTAGTTCGGACCTATTGGGCTTAAGGAGCTTTTCGTCTAAGGACTTTGGTCCATAATGTTGACTTTGACTTGTAAACTAGAACTAGAACTTGTTTGCTTGCAAATATTGACTAGATAGAACTAGTTTCCTATAATTGCTCATCCGTAAGTAATCAATGTTTATAATTTACTGGATTTTACTTATCAAATTATAAATTAAGGCTGTTAGTTAATCGGACGGGTCTATTATTTTACTTGATTTACAATCCGACAATGTAACATGCTATGCTAGATAGCTTAAAGGTTTTGAAGTGGGAATTTTACAAAGTGATACTAAATGTTAAGGTGGATGCAGGTTTCCACATGTTCCTGGGATTTACAATGATGAACAGGTGGAGGCATGGAAGAAGGTGGTGGATGCCGTTCACGCCAAAGGTGCCATTATTTTCTGTCAACTTTGGCATGTAGGTCGTGCTTCTCATGAAGGTAACTACCCTAGTCCTTTATTTGGCAATTCTTATGGTAGTTTTTGTCTAAAGCTTGGAGCATTTCAGTGACCATTTTTACTTGTAATTTGTCAATTGATGTAGTTTACCAACCTGGTGGGGGTTCACCAATATCTTCAACCAACGTTCCCATTTCGAGGAGGTGGAGAATTCTATTACCGGATGCGTCTCATGCCACTTACCCTAAGCCTAGACGCTTAGAAACCCCTGAAATCCTCCAAGTGGTGGAGCATTATCGACAGGCTGCCTTGAATGCCATTAGAGCAGGTCGGTTTCTCTCAATCATACAATGATTTTGTCAAGCGCATGTCACCTTTGTGCTTACTAGTAAGCTTTAATTTTGAATCTCATGATGTGTAGGTTTTGATGGAATTGAGATTCATGGGGCACATGGCTACCTCATTGATCAATTCTTGAAAGATGGGATCAATGATCGAACAGATGAGTATGGCGGATCACTTGCAAACCGTTGCAAATTCTTGCTTCAGGTGGTTCAAGCAGTAGTTGGAGCCGTAGGTGCTGATAGGGTTGGTGTCAGAATCTCACCAGCCATTGATCACCTTGATGCTGTTGACTCTGCTCCACTTACCCTAGGCCTTGGAGTGATTGAAAGGCTCAACAAGCTTCAACAAGACTGGGGCTCAAAACTCACTTATCTCCATGTTACTCAGCCCCGTTACGCAGCATATGGCCAAACCGAATCTGGCAAACCTGGCAGTGATGAAGAGGAAGCTGTGTTTATGAGGACTTTAAGAAATGCTTATCGCGGTACGTTTGTTGCTAGTGGTGGGTACACTAGGGAGCTTGGAATTCATGCTGTGGCTTCTAGGGATGCTGATTTAGTGTCTTATGGTCGCCTTTTTATCTCGAACCCTGACTTGGTTTTGAGATTGAAGCTTAATGCACCTTTGACCAGGTACAACAGGAAGACTTTCTACACGCAAGACCCTGTTGTTGGGTACACAGACTACCCTTTTCTGAGCAATGCAAATGGGAAAGAGGAACCACTCTCCCGCCTCTGATTTTTGTGTTTTGGAAATGGTACTTTTACCTTTTGGATATTGTATTATTTGGTATAAATAATGTAGTTAAATTTGGTTTCATGAATTTACGCGATATGATTCTGAGGTAGTGTTATCTGCTTATTGCTTTGTAAACCAAAACCCAAACCTTAATTTCTCAGTGTTGTAATTTTCAGATGTAGAGTTCAAATCAAGTGGAAAACTCACAAAAAATCTTCGAGATGTTTGTGTAACTAAATCTTTATTAATACAGGAAGGATATTTTGTTTTGAATATTTAAAATACAGGATAAACAGGTTTCATGTTAGGATGAAAAAGCCCAAAATGTTGCTCCACACCATCAGGTTTCTGATTCTCATTGAACATGGCAAAAATGTAGGCTTCAATGTAAGCACCAGGTCTTTTTGGTGTCCCTGCCCTTGAGGTTACGTGCTTCAATAAATTCCTGTTATATGTCCCTGCAAATTCTGGAGTGGTGAAATCTCCATTCCCATCAGAAGGCCAACCACTCTCAGACACCACCACATCGACGTTAGCTCCGCCTACTTTCTCCATTGCTGCGATAAAAGCATCAACTGTGGCATCAAACAAGTTATAATAGCTCAACGTCCC
Source organism: Prunus dulcis (assembly GCF_902201215.1). Taxonomy (NCBI): domain Eukaryota; kingdom Viridiplantae; phylum Streptophyta; class Magnoliopsida; order Rosales; family Rosaceae; genus Prunus; species Prunus dulcis. Next base: position 17,596,309 of record NC_047656.1, on the reverse strand, counting down.
ATCTTGAACCACAGGACTTGTTGCAGTAAATTGAGCATAGTCTAAGTGAACATTGACAAGATCTGATGCGTAGGCAAAGTAAGGATACACATTGATCATAAGGGGTGATCCTCGTTGTGCTAAAAGCGGAAGAATGCCACTCATGGTACTGCTGGCCTCTAGTGTGAATGCACCACTTGAAGGTGGATATGAAACTCCTAAGGCAGCCCCTGAGACAACAGTAGTCACCTTAATACCAGCCAAGCTTCTATCGTCGAGAATCTTCTGTAGATACTGCATTACAGGCAGAACATAGTTGCCTGAGGACCCGGGAATAATCTCGTTGCCAACCGTAATGTGATTGAAGACAATGTCATTAAGGTAAGGCTCTACGTGGGTTGCAAACCATGAGTTTACAGCATCTTGACTAACTGCCAAACTGGGTAAGTCTTCATTTCGAATGCCTATACTGACATCAATTTGGCTTCCTCTGAGTGCTTGGAGTGCTTCTGGGTTAGGATCAAAGAGCCTCATCTTTCCAATACCATATGTTTTGTAGAGATTTACCACTTGTGTTGGAGAAGGCAGGTCATTCCCTAACATTCCATAGCAAACACCTATGTCAATTGAAGCTTCCACAAGGCCTATACGGTTGTGACTAGCTGCTACGAAGGACAAAATGATTGCAACCCAATGCAGTACTGCCATCACTTTCTGATTGCTGAGTGCCTGTTAAACCTGCATAAGTGCACTTAATAAATTAATGTTTGACACACAAGAAAGCAAAATGTGTGGAGCTAGCATGAAGATACTACCTCAAGGAACACTGATCGGCTTTATGGTGCACACCGGTTGCTGCAGGAAGGATTAGATTTCCTGATCCAGATAACGAAAATTGGAGTCTGTCTACCTTAACTAACTTGAGTATTTGCTAAGTGTCCACTCCTATATATATACTATGTAACAAGTACAAGGTTCAACTAATGTGCCTCTTTTGAGACTGGATTTTCTGGCTTGAAGTTTTCTTACTGTCTACGTCCATGAAGCTTGTCTGGCTTTAGGTGTTCTGTCCTAATTGAGAGACAATACACAGGTGAACTACAGCATCTACATGAGGTTTTGTTTACGTATCTGGCATTATATATTAAGTAGAGGTTAAGATAAGTATGAACTTTTTTGGAAAAGAGCAAATTTGGAATGATTTAGAATGCTAACCTGTGTTCTATGTAGGTGCACAAATTAACTAAGACAATCCAATGGAAAATTTTCTGTGGATGCATGTTATTCATTGTACCATTCCTTTTATATTTTTTTCTCCATAAGGAAATGTTGTGAACAAACAGAAGGTGCAAAAGTTTAGTTGTCCATTTTCCCTTATGAAGCTTTGGTTTTCTGCATGAACTCATGAATTCCCATGAAACCTGTCCTGTCTTGGACTCCTGGTCTTAAAATAAAGGATAAACAGGTTTCATGCTAGATAGGACTTTAAGAAAAGCTTAACAGGGTATGTTTGTTGCCGGGATGCTTTTAGTGTCGTATGGTCACCTTTTTATCTCAAACCTTGACTGGGTTTTGAGATTTAAGCTTAATGCACCCTTGACCAAGTACAACAGGAAGACTTTCTACACCCAAGAACCTGTTGTTGGGTACATACAATACAAACTACCCTTTTCAGAGCAAAGCAACTGGGAAAGGGGAACCACTCTCTTGGTTTTGAAACTTTTCTTGTTCTTTGTGGATATTGTATTACCCGGTTTAAAAAAATAAATTACTTGTTCAGAGATAAATAAAAAAGAAAAGAACAGAGATCATTTCAAAGCCATTCAAGTGAGCAGGATAATATAATTTGGTTACAGTGTGTATAAACCAACCCAAACCTTAAATAGTCAATGTTGTAATGTTCAAAAATACAAGATCAGATAACTCACAAGAAAAAAAAACACAGAGATGTAAGATGTTTGAATGCATAATTAACTCTTTATTGATATGTCATGAATGGGAAAATAATTTGAACTTGGGACCTAATACTATGTTGGGAAGAGAACTACCACTATACTAAGTTGATGGGAGGGAGTAGGGAGGGAATTCGAACTTTAGACCTAATACGATGTTGGGAAGAAAACTACCACTAGGCTAAGATAGCTGATGTGCTTGGTCTTGGATCTTTAATATATAGAATAAACAGGTTGCATGTTAGGATGAAAAAGTCCGAAATGCTGCTCCACACCTTCAGGTTTCTGATTCTCATTGAACATGGCAAAAATGTACCCCTCAATGTAAGCACCAGGTCTTTTCGGTGTCCCAGCGTTTGAGGTTATGTGTTTCAAGAAGTTCCTGTTATATGTCCCTGCAAGTTCTGGAGTGGTGAAATTTCCATTCCCATCGGAAGGCCAACCACTCTCAGACACCACCACATCGACATTTGCCCCGCCTACTTTTTCCATTGCTGCCAGAAAAGAATCAACTGCGGCATCAAACAGGTTATAATAGCTCAACTCCCCATCCTTAACCACTGGACTTGTTGCGGTAAATTGAGCGTAGTCTAAGCGAATATTGACAGGGTCTGATGCATAAGAAAAGTAGGGATACACATTGATCAGAAGGGGTGATCCTCGCTGTGCTAAAAATGCAACAATGCCACTCATGACACTGCTTGCCTCTAGTGCGAACTCGCCACTTGAAGGTGGAAATGAAACTCCTAAGGCAGACCCTGGCACAACTGTGGACACCTTAATACCAGCCAAGTTTCTGTCGTCGAGAATTTTCTGTAGAGACTGCATTACAGGCAAAACATAGATGCCTAGGGACCCTGGAATAACCTCATTGCCAACAGAAATGTAATTGAAGACAATGTCATTCAGGTAGGGCTCTACATTGGTTGCAAACCATAAGTTCACAGCATCTACACTTGCTGTCAATTGGGGCAAGTCTTCGTTTCGAATGCCTAGACTGACATCAATTTCCTTCCCTCTCAGTGCTTCGAGTGCGGCCGGATTAGGATCAAAGAGCCTCATCTTGCCGATACCGTTTGTTTTGTACAGATTAACCACTTCTGTGGCAGCAGGGAGGTCATCTCCTAACATTCCATAGCAAACACCTATGTCAACTGAAGCTTCCACAAGGCCTATATGGTTGTGGATGGTTGCTGCAAAGGACAGAATGAGTGCAACCCAAGGCACTGCTGCCATCACTTTCTGCTTACGGAGTGCCTGCTAATATTTACACCTGCGGTAGTATACATAAATAAATTAACGAGTGACCAAAAAAAAAAAAAAAAAAAAAAAGGCAAAAAGTTTGGAGCTAGCAGTATGTACCTTAAAAGAAGCTAGCAGTCGGTCCGAAAAGGCTGTGAATTTTCTGAGAATTATTCATCTCATAGAGGGGAGATTTTATATTTACAAGAGTTGGCCAATAATAGCAAGTAAATGCATTTACTTAAGCAATTTACTGCAGTAATTAAATCCTTAAAATTAAGTATTTTATGGCAGTAATTAAATCCCTAAACTTAAGCAATTTACAAGTGCAAAGCTATGAACAGCTAGCAGATACAATGAATCCAGACAAACTTGAGCAATTTACAGGTAGATATTACTTTGATAATGATAAAAATATTGATTCTGGAGTGCAAGAGTATCTTCTTCTGTGATTTCTTTAATAAATGAAAATATTGGTTCAGGCTTAAATTATACCTCTTATAATGAATTGATTTTCTTTAGTAAACGATTCTATAAAAAAAAAATCGGATTTCTAGTGTCAATAAGAAAATCACTAGCTCTAGGTGAACTTTAAATTTGATATGCGAAATGATATCGAGCATGATACTTGACTACCAAGTTAACGAAACTCGATGTTGTAATACTTCATGAAACCTTATGCTGCATTTATTTGAGGATCCTCCCATATCGGGGAATTGAATTACTAATTCATTGTCGATTAGTTTTGGGTTGGATGCTCATATTTTGATGCGATATCAAAGCATAATGTCCACGTGTTGAGCCCAACGTCCCACGCCCCACGTCCCACATCACCCAAAATGTTAGGCTTAAATAACACGACATGTGAGGAGGCAATCAAAGATACCCTCCTTTTCTTCCTACCCTTTCCTCTCATTTCTTTGATTCCTCAAATCCAACTTCATTTTACCAGAATCCAAATGCTCTGCTATTTTACGAGAGAGACTGAAACAAAAAACAAAAATAAAGAAAGAGAATGGAACAACATGAAATTATAATTAAAAGGCATCAAGAAGATCACAATTTCCCAACAATGGTGAAGCAATTTTGTATTGCTACCAACATAGATACTATTGGGAATTGATTATTTATCCCAAATTTCAAGATCACTCACGTCTTTATTACATTATAGATACATAAGTTGACTTGAAACTTGGTGTGTCTTGATTTAAAACACAGGATAAACAGGTTGCATGTTAGGATGAAAAAGTCCAAAATGCTGCTCCACACCTTCAGGTTTCTGATTCTCAGTGAACATGGCAAAAATGTACCCCTCAATGTAAGCACCAGGTCTTTTTGGTGTCCCTGCCTTTGAGGTTATGTGCTTCAAGAAATTCCTGTTATATGTCCTTGCAAGTTCTGGAGTGGTGAAATCTCCATTACCATCAGAAGGCCAACCACTCTCAGACACCACAACACCAACACCGCCCCCTCCTGCTTTCTCCATTGCTGCGAAAAAAAGCATCCACCGTGGCATCAAACAGGTTATAATAGCTCAGGGGCCCGTCCTGAACCACAGGACTAGTTGCAGTGAATTGAGCGTAGTTCAAGTGTATATTGGCAGGGTCAGATGAGTAGGCAAAGTAAGGATACACATTGATCATAAGGGGTGATCCTCGTGCCGATAAAAATGCAAGAATGGCACTCATAACATTGCTTGCCTCTGGTTTGAATGGGCCATTTGAAGGCGGATATGACGATGCTAATGCAGTCCCTGACAAAACAATGGTCACCTTAATACCATCTAAGTTTTTGTCATTTATGACGTTCTGTAGATACTTCATGACAGGCAAAATGTGCTCGACCAAGGAACCAGGAATGACCTCATTGCCAACAGCAATGTGATTGAAGACAATGTCATTTACATAGGGCTCTACATTCGCTGCAAACCATGTGTTCACAGCACCTTGACTTCCTGCCAAATTGGCTTTCTTCATTCAGGATGCCTAGAGTGACGTCGATATTGCTCCCTCTCAGTGCTTGGAGTGCTGCAGGATTTGGATTAAAGTCTGATTTTGCCAATGCCATATTTTTTTGTACAGATTAACCACTTCTGTAGCATCAGGGAGCTCATCTCCTAACATTCCATAGCAAACACCTATGTCAGTAGAAGCTTCCACAAGGCCTATATGGTTGTGAATGGTTGCTAAAATGGACAGAATGAATGCAATCCAATGCAGTACTTCCATCACTTTTGATCACTCAGTGCCTGGTGATTAGTATTGGATTAGTGTACATAAGTAAATAATTTCTGTCAAGAATGTCCAATGTTTCTAATTAGATTAATTTGATATTGATATGCAAAGGAGCATGATTAAAGTGTTAATGTAGAATCCAGAAAATAACAACCCTGTAAAATTTATTTTACTATTAAAACTATTGGGAATTTATCCCTTGGAATAATTTCAAATAGGGGAAAAAAACATAGTTACGGATTGGAGATTTCAAACCCAAGACCTCCAACCAAAACTCTAATACCATGTTAGAGAACCACTAGATCCAACAAAAAGTTGCCAAGAAATGGGATTAGCAATGTATATCAAGCTAACACAACCCCAAGTGGCCAGAGGGAATTAGGTAATTACCTGAAGGAGATGATAAAATGAGGTCTCTTTTCCTTAAACAACTTCAACCTTGGGTCAAATTTAGAGTCCATTCCATATATATACTGACAGAAGTACTCAATTAGTATGCCTGTTTTAAGACTGGATTTGCTGACTTTAATCCTTACCACTAATCCATGATGCTTGCCTGGTTTTAATGTTGTATTCTAATTGTTTAACTTTTCCTCAGATTTTCTTTTATGAGGAGACACAAGTCAGACACCGCTGAAGATGTACAACAATTGGATGGGGATTTTCCCCTTCAAATCAGTGTGCAACAGTTTGGAAAAAGATGGTACATTTGGAATGTTAACCCAGGAGGTGCAGTAATTAAGATCCCATGGACAGATTTCTGTGGATACTATCATTCCTGTTCTTCCTTTTCATTTTTATATTGCCAGATTTTGCCATTCTTCTTTCTATACATATTTAATTTAATTCGATATTGCCTAGTCACTTTACTGGACCTACTTTTTCTTCTTCTATGAGCTTTTTTTTCTTTTGACATTTTGACTTTACCCACATTGTCCAATAAATAACAAAAAGAGATTGATATTTAATTTATTTTCATATTACTTTTCACTTAACATAATTAAGGAAACCAGTATTGCAAACAAGATTTGCACAATGCTCAATCTTCTCATTCATCCTCAACCATTCAATCTATCCCTACTTTTTTTTTTTCTTTTTTTTTATAGAACAAACAGGAAATACCAAAAACTTATTTATCATTTTCCCCTTTGAAGCTTTATTTTCTAATGTAATGAAATTTCATGAACCTCATGCTTTATTGGAGGGACTGTCCCATCATTTTCTCTCATTCCTTCAAATCCTCAAATCTCATCCATTTAAGTTCATATTTAGCTTTTGGTGATTTGGTTCATGAGAAATGTGCAGAACTCCCTTTTCTGGTTTTTGATTTGAATTTAGCTTTTGGTGATTTGGTTTCTGGGTGTTGCTCATAACCTTTTTTCTATTTAAGCATGACATTCTGTGTTTAAATCTTGATCTTCAGATTCTTTACATGCAAAGAATTTTATATGTACTTTTTTTCTTTCACTCAGAATTGTATAATGTACTGTTGATATATAACTCATTCTATACTATTGTATCTATATTTTTTTGTATTTAGAATCAGTGGCACATATCATAGTGTTTTGGACAACTTCACAAACAAAATTCTGTACGGAGCTTTTGTATTTGTTGGCTGAAAGTGAAAGATGGAAGGCTACACCCTGCTGATGGTTATCCTAAAAGCTCATAACCTTATCTTGAAAGCTTCTATAAACACCACACACGCAAAATATAGGATTTTAGACCTAGGCAAAAGAAAAGATTCCTTCTCATTTTTACATTCTGCAACTGAGTAATGAAGTAACTGAACTCAAATTAACCACAGATTATGACCAAAAGAGAAAAGTTACCACCACATTTCGTTTGTCTCTAAGCCAAATCTGCGTAAAAAAAAATTGACAGTAAATGTTGGTAAATAGAATGTAGCATAACTTATAGGGGCATTGTTTTGAAAATCCACTGCTATAAAGCATATTAGTGAGAAACTTCAACTGAGGCATCGATATTACGTGCATGAAGCTCAAGGCACGATGTGTAATTTGTAATATAAGTTTCTACATTGACTCAACTCTAGAGGAATATTGCAGCTAAGACATACAAAGAGACAGAATTTGAGAAGACTTTACAGTTCTCAATAATGAAATCCAAGCACCCTGCAAGAAGGGGAACTTCTCATAGCCACACATTCCCATTTTCCTGCCTCCTTTTAGCTGTCAAAATGTCTTCTTATGCCCCCATAATATCTTTCTCCCATGTGCTCAAACCTCAAGGACCGCAATCTGTTGTGCCATTTTCAGACCCTCAAGGACTTTTAATCTTAAAACAAAACCTTGGATTCTCTTGTTAGATATGCAACATGATTAATTAGTGATAACTCTGAAACCGTAGGTCAGTAGTTTTCTTAATAAGATCTTGCTGTTACTGCATTTTCAAAAGCAAAAAGAGGCTTCTTGTTGTTATATGAAGAAAATATCATGTTCACATGCATCACAGCTTGAAATCTGTCGTTTGCCGCATCGCATACGCTTAACATCTTTCCACATGTGAGTCCTATATGGGCACATTCCTACCAACCAATTGCAATGGTTCAAGATATTCACTTTATCCTGCTATATATGTAAATCCCAATTTGCTTTACAGAAGCACACCTCAAAAAGGCTTAAACAAATACCTGCTACACTCAGCCAGGATGATTTTCCCTATCTTCTTCACATTTTTTCTCCTCCTCTCCTCTTCCCATGCCTCTGTGCAAGACTTCTGTGTTGCAGACTACAAAGCTCCTGATGGCCCTGCAGGCTACTCTTGCAAGAAGCCTGCAAAAGTTACCGTCAATGATTTTGTGTACTCAGGCCTAGGCATTGCTGGTAACACCACAAATATCATCAAAGCAGCAGTTACCCCTGCATTTGCTGCCCAATTTCCTGGTGTGAATGGCCTTGGCATTTCACTGGCTCGTTTAGACCTGGGTCCGGGTGGAGTTATCCCCTTTCACACTCACCCCGGAGCTTCAGAAGTCTTACTTGTTGTCCAAGGGATAATAATTGCCGGGTTTGTTGCCTCAGATAACACACCTTATCTGAGAACTCTTAAGAAGGGTGACATTATGGTTTTCCCTCAAGGACTATTGCACTTCCAAGTGAATGGAGGTGGCACTCCGGCCCTTGCATTTCCTAGCTTCAGCAGTCCAAGCCCTGGTCTGCAGATTCTGGACTTTGCACTCTTCAAAAATGACTTAGCTACCGAATTGATAGCGCAGACTACTTTCCTTGATGCTGCTCAGATAAAGAAGCTTAAGGGTGTTCTTGGTGGCACTAATTAAGGTCTATTGAGATACCGAAGAGGAAGAAGGTCACTAAAGATTGAATCTTTCTTTTATTTCATGTCCCTTTGTTTTCTTGTTGTGATTGGGAAGGCCTGTAAGTTTAGCATTGTTTTGCCCAGTGGCAGTTTCTGCATTACCAGTAAAATTGCACTCTAGTTCGTGCTTTTTGTATGCTTGTAGAAGTATCATTGTGTTGAAGGCAAATGCCCCATCTATTTGTATCTTAATTAAGATGACAATGCATCTCCAGGTCCAGATGCGTTGTAATATCTATATTATTAAGATAACCTGCTTTGTCAATCAAGAAATAAGAATGATATAATATACTCTAAAACCCCAAACTAATCAAATAAAAGATTTGAAACTAAGGAGCACACGCATTAGCAGCTGTGTCCACCCAGTTGCACCTGAGCTCAAATCTCCCTCCCCGTATTTTAGAGTAGTTTAAAATATCGTATTGTTAAGAAAAAAATTTGAAAAAATAAGGATAATATGGAAAGTTGGTAACTATATATACCAAAATAATGTTTGATGAACGGAGGAAATTGTTTAATACTAATGTTCAATACTACTCTCGACCCCATATAGAATTCAGAATTCACAGAGAAAAGAAGGCAACGGCTCCAAAATCATTCCTTGCACTCAAAGCCGTCACCAGAGATATAACGCAGATGACCGTAAACAGCCATACGATCCACATCTCTGACCCGACGGATAAGGGTTCGAGGGGAAACGTTGTAAACAATGCAGTCTTCCACGAATGTCCTCATCAACCTTAATCCTTCAAATGGGCCTATAGCTAAAATAATGCCTCCTTCCACTGACAGTTTACATGCAAATTAAAAATATTAAACAGAACAAGATGTGCAAGCAATGTAGCCATCAAAATCACAAAGCAACTGTAACACTTACCTCTGCAAGAACAACATTACAACCTGCCAGTTTTTTAAGTGCCTGCACCCCAATCATATTGCCAACAGTTAGAAAAACATCTAGCAAAAACAATTGAACAGCTGTGTATTATTTCCTTACTGCACACCGTTAAGTGGCGTACTTCTTAACTTCAGCACTGTAACATGGTGTTACAGCTTTTGCTTGAACCTTATAATTTTTATCAAATTTGGAATTAATGTGAGCATTAGGCAAGTAATATGAGCCTTTGGTCTAATCTATATTTTGTGCAGGAACAACATTCCGAACTGAAAACACTTCTTTTTGGTCCCGATGGTTCCTATATGGAGGTGCATAAAGTGATTTGAATTTTAAACCATGTTGTACATAAAGGTACATGTTAATTTAGTTCTTGTTCCAGCTGTTTCTCTAATTTTCAATTCACAATATATAACTGGAATGCAGGACCTTGAGAAAGTGGCTGGTGGTATTCATGTTGTTGACGATGTAAGTGATATTGCTCCTTTCTTCTTAGTACTTCTTCCAGCTGTTTTTTCTAACCTCCCCCAATATATAACGGGTATGCAGGACTTTGAGGAAGTGGCAGGTGGTATTCTTCTTGTTGATGTAAGTGATAGTGCTCCTTTCTTCTTATGATGTCTACTGTGAGAATGTGAAGGTAAAGAGTCCCACATTGGAAAGTTAGAAAATCTTGCAAGGGTTTATAAGGAGTTGAGCTACTCCCTCCATTGCCAATTGGTTTTGGGGTGGAACCTCAACTTCCTTCATCTACATTGTACATCTTTTACTGACTCCAGGTGAAGTGAGAGTTTTTTTTTCTTAAATTTAACGAGTGTAATTCATTAGGAAGACGTTGTCATGGCTACAGGATCACTGGAAGGCCTAAGGGTATAGAGGATGATTATTGAAGACTGCTTTGTGTATAAAGTTTCTGCTTGCTCCCTAATCACTAAGATTAAGGAGACGGGCATCCATGAGCCGGAGTCAGTGTTACAAAGGCAGGTGTAAGAGCAATGCATTTGGGACTCCTTAATTTTTCTCTGTCAACTTGGTTAAGGACAAAAAAATTACTTGTTAACATAACATAATTGAGATTGGATTGTCTATATCTTTATATGAATATGAGTTTTTCCATTATGTCATACCACATAATTGAGATTGAATTAATTGTCCATACATTATTCTACATTTGCTCATATAAATTTGTTTTTCTTTTTGGTTTTTGGTAATCATTGGCTCATATTCATGTAAAAGCAATGTGGTGTTGGTGCCATCTTCTAATGATAAGGTGAACTCTAGAAGAATCTCAGTAAAGATACACCACAAAGAGACAGAATTTGAAGAGACATTTTACCATCCTATATTGAAATCCAAGAACCCTACAAGAAGGGGAATTTTTGATATCCACAGAATTCCCATTCCTCTGGCATTTTTTAGCTGTCAAAATGGCTTCCCTTGAATATCTTTCCCCATTTTCTCAAGGGCCACAATCTGCTCACCATTTTTCGGCTTCTCCTGCTGGATTTCAAATCTTAAAACACAACCTTCAGTACTAGCAACACATGAAATAAGCCTATATATTTTGTTAATGTATTGATCAATTCAGGGAAATAGTTGCAGCATATGCTGAATATATACTTTATCTGTTTGATTGGTCATAGCTATAGAACACAGATGGAAAAAAGCTAACAAATTATCACTTTGTGGGCAAAAAAAATTTAAACTACTACATGGGATTGTACTCAAACGTCGAAAGATTCGGGAACTCATGCCTGCTTCATCACGGTTAGTGGTAACTCTGAAACCATAGGGCAAAAACAAAAGGGTTATTGATTGGAATGGTCCCTTAATTTTTGTTCCAGTTTCATTTTGGTCCATGAACTAAAATTTTCATTTCAATGGTCCTTCAACTCTCCATTTAGTATCAAATTGGTCCTACCGTCAAAGTCTGTCAATTTTATTATTAAATTGAGAGGTAAAACTGTCCATATAAATTAAAATATTAATAAAATATTTTTTTTTTGGGTTGGAAAAAAAGTGTAATTAAAAATTAAAGTAAAATATTGCAAAATTTGCTTGAACTTAACTTCAAGCGGCCTTTCAACCAATTTTTTTAAAAAACTCCAAACGTTCAGCACTTGCTCCTAACCCCACTGCTCATACACTCCTCACATTCCCATTCCTCCAAATTCATGGCTTGGTAGTGCGCATTCCGGTGCAGGTGAGGTGAAAGCTGCGCTTGCAGCCTTCGCAGCCAACCACGTGGTCGTGAACCTCGCGCTTGCCTCAGAAAGGACAATCGAAGCCGCGAGCCGAGTTGGAAAAACCAAAACAGAGAGACCAGTTTTGCTTGGATCTTACGGCTAGAGGAAATTGGCGTACGACGTCATAGGAATCAGAGAGGGGTTGGAGGCAGTGGCAGACCCCATGGCAGCCATCGAAATGGGCTTGAAGGTCCTTGTTTGCTGGTGGTGCAACTTGGAGTTTCCCATCAGTTGCTAAAAGGAAACCCAAGCTAGAGCAAGGGCTGGTTTTGCTTGAGGGCCAGCCCAGGCTTGTGGAGCCCACCAACAACCCTGGCAGCATTTGTCCGTTGGAAGCCCTTTTTGGGCCTAGGCCCCCCCTTGACTGGGGCCGCTGGAACTGCTTTAATGGACCAAAATCTTTGGAATTCAGCCTCTTTTTGAGGCCATCAAGTCATTGAGGATCTGTGTTGGGTGAGGAAAAGGGAGGGGTTGCGTTTTGTGGATGGTCGTTTTTATTAATTTTTAAGTCAATCTTAACCAAAAAAAAAAAAGAAAAAAAAAGGCCACGTGGCTAGTGAGTGGACTACAGTAGGCGGTGAGATTCAATTTTTTTAATTTTCTAAGTTTTATAATAGGTTCATTCAATTTTTAATTTTTTATTAATATTTTAATTCATATGGACAATTTTATCCCCTTAATTTAACGGTAATATGAACAGTTTTTAACATTTTGATACCAAATAAAGAGTTGAAGGACTATTGAAATGAAAATTTTAATTAGTGGACCAAAATGATATTGGGGCAAAAATTGAGGGAGCATTCGATCAATAACCCAAAACAAAAAGAAGCTTCTTGTTGTTATCTGAGAAAAATATCATACTCACATGCTTCACAGCTTGAAACCTGTCCTTTCCCCCATCGTATACGTTTAGCATTGCCATACATGTGAATACATGGGTAGCATATTCTCAGCAACCAATTGCAATAGCTCAAGATATTTGCATTATCCCACTATATATGATCCCAATTTTCTTATCAAGACTTGCACACCTTAAAAGAAAAGAAAGCTTACAGCCACCACACACCTATTGCGCCAGGCAACGATGATTTTCCCTATCTTGTTCACATTTTTTCTCCTCCTCTCCTCCTCCAATGCGGCTGTGCAAGACTTCTGTGTTGCAGACTTAGCAGCTCCTGAAGGCCCTGCAGGCTTCTCTTGCAAAAAGCCTGCAAGTGTTAAAGTAAATGATTTTGTGTTCTCGGGCCTAGGCATTGCTGGTAACACCAGTAACATCATCAAAGCTGCAGTCACCCCTGCATTTGCTGCTCAGTTTCCTGGTGTGAATGGCCTCGGCATTTCCATCGCCCGTCTAGACTTGGCGGTTGGCGGAGTTGTCCCATTTCACACACACCCTGGAGCTTCAGAAGTCCTATTTGTCGCCCAAGGGACAATCTGCGCCGGGTTTGTTGCCTCAGATAACACACCTTATCTGCAAACTCTTGAGAAGGGTGACATTATGGTTTTCCCTCAGGGGCTGTTGCACTTCCAAGTCAATGGAGGTGAGGCTCCAGCCCTTGCATTTGCTGGCTTCGGGAGTGCAAGCCCGGGTCTCCAAATTCTGGACTTTGCTTTGTTCAAAAACGATTTGGCTACCGAATTAATAGCTCAGACTACTTTCCTTGATGCTGCTCAGATAAAGAAACTGAAGGGTGTTCTTGGTGGTACTAATTAATTAAGGTCTCTCTCTTGAGATGCCAAAAAGCAATGTCACTAGAAGATTGTCTCTTTCTTTTTCGTTCCATGTCATGTCCATGTCCATTTTGGTTTTCTTTCTGTGTTTGATAAGGCCTGTAACTGCAGGATTAATTAGAGTTCAGGTCAGTGGCGGTTTAATTGTATGATTATTGAAGTTTTAATGTGTGTGTGCTTAATGTTGAAGGATTTTAGTAGACTATATTATGCCCCCATAATATCTTCTCCCATGTGCTCAAGCCTCACATTTTTCAGACTCTCAAAGATTGTCTCTTTCTTTTTTGTTCCATGTCCATGTCCATTTTTATTTCCTTTCTGTGATTCAGAAGGCTTGTAACTGCAGGATTAACTAGAGTTCAGGCCAGTTGTAGAAGTTTTTATCATTTGAACCCTTTTCTTATTTGCATCTTAAGATGAATACTATAATAAATGCATATCTTGTAATAGTTTGGAGTATGGAAACAATTCTAATCACACACATGCACATCGTATACTCAATAACCCTATCTGTTTATACCATATCTGACCAAGCAACTAAAAGAAAATCTAAGCAAGGCAAAGAGTCCCACATTGGAATATTACAAGATGTGTAGACTCCCCCTCATCTATAAAAGGAGACCACTCTCCACTAAGGAAAGGGGGATTGGGTTGCACTTGATCTTTAGTCAAGGGCTTCTCCCTTCTTACCTTTATATTTGGGTCCAACCCCATGTACAAATGTAAATACACCTTGTTATAATAATGAGAAGATACTTCTCCGTGGACGTAGCCCATTCATTAAGGGTGAACCACGTATATCTTGTCTTCTGTATATTTATCGCTTGCCTAAATCTCCACACACATGCTGAAGGTCCTCACCTTCACCTATCATCCATCATACATTATCACTAAGTTGGGCTCAAAGTGCTGAACCATTTTTGAGCGTCAACACTATCAATTAATTTGTGTGGTCCAGATTTCTTTATGGGTGTTGCCAACCAAGAATTGTTCTTGTTCACCAACTTCCATAATCAGAAAAATCTCATTTATTTGTCAAATTTGACATATGATTGGCAAAGTTAACACCTTACAATCGTACGAGATTTTTCAAGTTTTTTCCTTACAATTCCTTCAGAAGACTTCAATGAGTAGCTTAATTATCAATCCGGGCTTAAGTTGTGCTAATTAACCTAAATGCAAGCCAAAACCAGTTATCCAATCACATTTTCCATCTCCTCTACAACAAAATGCACTACGGTTATCAAGAAGCATCATTTTTTTAGAGAAAAACTTTTCAATCACTTTTTCTGAGTCACTTTCCATAAGAACAACATCAAGTTCATAACTTTAATTTAATTTCATCAAACACCCATCTCCCTTGCATTGTCAAGTTTCCGGAAAGCCATTCAGTAAAACCTAATTTTTGAAAACAACAATGCATCAACACATCCATATCAGAAAAACAAAAATCCAAATCTTTAAGCACCAACCAAACCAAGTACTGCACCGCTGGAAAAAGTAAAAAACCAAGTACTGCACCAGCAAAAGGGTCGGGGACACGTGGCAGGAGAAAGGTGAAAGGTGATGTTGACGGGTGAGCAGAAGAAGGCCCATAGTGGTAGATGGGTTTGGCGGATGGTGTGTGTGTGCTTCTTTGGACTTTTTCATTGTTCAAAACTTGTATTGAGCTTGGCAGTTTGAAAATCCGTTTATTATAACGGTAAAGTGAGCTCCGAGATGGCGGGAAGTGTCAACAACACCATTTTTTTCTGTTCAAAATTATAGGGCTTTTATGATCACTCATTTATTAAAATCAGAACACGAACCCTCTCTCGTTCTTTTAATTTTTCAAAATAAAATATAAGTAAAAACTCGGAAATAAAAATTAAATTTTTAGCACATGTAAATGTTAACAACAATTTAACATTTGGATGGTAGACGTGTCCCGTATCACTAATTCATTCCCAAATTTAAGGAAATTATTCCGCAATTTTTTAATCAGCTAATTTGATATAAAATTGAAGTGTCCCATTTCAATAAGACCCCAAGGAGTTGGTGCATGATAAGTTATCGAATTCTAGGCTTCAAGCTCAAGCTATAACTTAATTTGTATTTAAAACCAAGTTTATGCATAAATAATTGATTTATAGGGCATGGTCCAGCTCCAACACAACTTGATTGGACAAATTAAAATCGATATGTATCTTGATATTATGCCAGTACAAATACAGCTAAGATGCATATATATCTTATTATCAATTTTTGGCCCCACCCCTCCCTCACATTTAAAATTCTCTCACGACCTAATCGCCTTACTTAGATGCTGAATCTGGTTCTCTACTATCTCCATCTCTCTCTATCCTTGATTCACAAACTTCACTTTGCCACTCTACTTTTCTTTTTCTAATGAATCTTATCTTAGTACCAATCACCAAGGATGATCCTCTTTAATTATGCTAAATTCCCAATCATTAGAATTAAAGTGATTATGATTTAGATACCGCCAACCATTTTATGCTCAATTTACGCACTAACGACCATTAGTTGTTGATATATGGTATGTGAGACCTATTTTAGAATTAACTTACATCAACAGTTGACAGGACGGAACATAACAAGCTTGCTCGTAACCATTATTAAGTGCCACCTCATTAGGGTCATAATTTTTTTTTCCTCTTTTGGCCAGTTGAAGGAGTCTTAATTTGACCATGAACAATATACATGCATAATATATGTATTTACATACCTATAAAGAAAGAGAGTAATGAGAAAGAAATAAGGAGAATGAGCCAGGTTAGCAGGTTGGCAATCAAATGGAAAAGAAAGGAAGACAAGGCTCTCTCTCTCTCTCTTTCTCTCAGTCTAAGCTGTAAATGACAGACTGGCATGAGCGAGGTCAAGCAGAAAGAGGTGGGGAGAGAGAGACTAACTCTCTTTCTCTCTCTAATATATATATAGATAAATGTTCATATATAGTCTGGCTCTGTATATATATTCCTTCTTTCGTCTCGAATTGGCCCTGTATTATCGCCTTGGATTCTGCAGAGAGAGAGGGGTGAGACAGACAGAAACACGATGAGTCTCTTTGGCCTGGGAAGCAGGTTTGTTTTGCTTAGGATCTCAATTTTAAATCCCATATGTTGAAAATTAATTCTTTCTTTTTTTCCTTTTCATTCAGTCGATCATAATATGTTTTCAGGATCATGAATTCTATAGAATTCAACCGTTTTTTTTGCCTTTTTTTTCATTCTTGGTTGCATCATTAAATCAGAGAGCTTTTCCCACCATAGCTCTGTTATATTTGGCCTTGCTAGAGGTGTCTGCTACATGGGCATCAATTAAAATTGCAAATTAGATATGTGGTTTTGTTTACTTATTATTTACAAATTATGTGGGATCAGACAAAAGGGTTATTTGTTCTTGTTGTTTCTTGCCTTTAAGACATATCAAAATTCTTACTTTGTTCTTTGTTTGAATTTGGAAGACGTTACCTTTTTTTTTTTCCCCTGAATTCCATCATTGATTGTGCAGAAACCAAAAGACATTTCGGCCTAAAAAGAGTGCTCCATCAGGAAGCAAGGTTGGTGTTATAACTTATATATATATACCTCAATTCAATTCCTTATGGTTACTTAGTCCTGTGATTTGTATCTTTTTACTTTGTCAAAGGTTTATTTTTCTTTTATCTGATGGAAGCAATATATATTATGTTGTTGGAATGCAGGGTGCCCAGCTTCAAAAACACATTGATGCAACTTTGGGCAGTGGGAACCTGAGGGAGGCTGTTCGTCTGCCTCCCGGAGAAGATATAAATGAGTGGCTGGCAGTAAACAGTAAGAACTTTGAATCACTTTAATTCTGAAATTCAAGATCATCATAATTATGATATTTCATTCAGCATATGGCACCATGATTCATAACTTCTTCTTTTGTTGCGTTTCATATTGTCTCTGCATGTTTATTTATCTATCTGCTATTCACTGGGGAAATTGTTTTTGCTATATGTTTAACTTGTTTCAATTTTGTATTTTTTTACACAGCTGTTGATTTTTTCAACCAAGTGAACATTCTGTACGGTACTCTCACTGAGTTCTGCACACCGGTCAATTGTCCGACAATGTCTGCAGGATCAAAGTATGGTTCTTGATCATCCAATCAAATCACTCTAGTTGTTGTGATTGTTGAATTTATTCATTTTGATGATTTATCTTGATTATCAAGCTTCCTCCATTATCATGTATTGACTTCATACTTGAAAGAGAAAAGTTTTGCACCCTAAAGTGAATTCGTTTACAAACTTGTTAGCTACGATCGTGTGCTTGTGATCTAAGTGCTCAGTTTGGTTGAACACTCCGCAGGTACGAGTACAGATGGGCTGATGGAGTTAACATTAAGAAACCAATAGAGGTCTCTGCCCCAAAATATGTAGAGTATTTAATGGACTGGATTGAAAATCAGCTTGATGAGGAATCAATCTTTCCTCAAAGATTGGGTAAGCAGAAAAATTCTTAATGAAGCTCAAGGCATAAAGTACCTAGTTTCTATTTATAACCATTGCACACTACAAACACCATAAACTAATTTGCTGTTATGTGTTACAGGGGCACCCTTCCCAGCTAACTTCCAAGATGTTGTCAAGACCATTTTTAAGCGATTGTTCCGTGTCTATGCCCATATCTATCACTCTCATTTTCAGAAAATTGTGAGCTTGAAGGAAGAAGCTCATCTCAATACTTGCTTCAAGCATTTTGTTCTCTTCACATGGGTAAGTTTCATTTTAATTTGGGTTGTGTTGCTCGTTGTTGTGTTGCTCGTTGGTCCATATAGACCGGTTTTATATGAGCCAAGATACACTGTTGTGATGCAGGAATTCCGCTTGATTGACAAAGGGGAGCTTGCACCTCTTCAGGACCTTGTTGAGTCCATTCTACAGCCCAAGTGATTGTTGAAATTTTGTCTTTTTTGGGTACTATTATGGATATGGGTACACATTTTTGCCAGCTTCTGCTTGCCCATGTAATTTTTGTGCAATGAGATGCCTTCTTTTAAGCACCCTCTTCTCTTTCTCCTCTATCCCTCTCGTCCTTGTGAAGAGCCATTCTTAGTTCTCGTGAATTTGAAGGGAACTGTTTCTGGTTGTAATTTTTTAATTTCAGGCAATTGTTACCCTTGTCAAATTCTGTTTGTGTAAAGCTGCCAAAATGGCCAGTCATACACCGATTTGGATGATTGGATATAATTGGTAATTTCATTCAAGGTTACTTTTAAAACCAAATAGTACTCTCTCAACCTCCCAGAGCAGCTGAACAAATTAGTACTGAGAAATTTATCATTTGAAAAAGAAAAAAATAATGAGCTTTTGTATCCCCATTTGATGTTAAAAATGTGAACCACTTCTCATATTATGGTTTGATCCGGACAGAAGAAAAAAAAAATCCTCAAGGTACAGCTAGAAGAAGAGAGGATAGATGATCAGTCATGATAAGGAAAAGAAGCTGGTAAGAAAGTTGATATTCTTTGAATTATATTTTTGTACTACTGCACATTCCATTCAGTATCATCCCTTGTATTCCTATCGATTTTTCGAACTTCATGATACATTAAACCCCAACACCCCACGTCCCTCCTTAAAAAAAAAGGTTTTGAACGAAAAAAGGAAAATTAATAGCAAAAGAAAACACCAGTGTTCTTTAACGGTTGTGGTACAGTGATAAGGAGGTTTCTCTATGTGTTTTGTTGCATCGATCTTTACTTTCCAGTAGTGGTAATGGACACCTGACTTCTGTGTTCACCCTCTGACTAGGCTGCAACAACTTCTCGTCTCGGTTCCACACTGCTCCAGGGATTTTTTTCACCCTGGTGAGCACAGCACGTACACTTGCCAACCAACCTACCAATTCTCTTTGAAATTTGAAATTTATGATTACCAATTTGTCCGAAATAATGGCAACACACACCTTGATGTCTTTGCATGCTCTGATCTCACACCATGAAATAATGCAAAACCTGTTAGCTGGCCTCTACTTTTTCCATCTTGAGTCACAAATACAGCCTGGATAAGGATTTGCATAAAAGCTTTCCTCCAACTTCGGAAGCTCTCCTGGCTCCCTCAAATATGGAGCTCCAACTCTGTCTATGTGAAGCCTTTTCACTTTCGAACTAAATTTCTTCCAAGAGATTTTTCCTTCATCAAACTCATCAACAAGTTTTACAAAATTCATCCTGCATCAACAATGAAATGACAATTATGTTTATGGTATGCTGTCATGAAAAAAAACTCGAAATAGCTATAATAAATCAAAAACCACAGGATCAACATGCTAAAACCAGTTGTGAGAATACAGGTTATAAAATTACCTGTCTGGATTGATGGTCTTCTTAAAGTTCTCAAAGCGCCTATGACCTTGCACAGCTTTTGCCATGTTTCCATCATATGTATAAAGAAAAACATCACTCTGTAAAGCAACAACATAGTCTATGCCAGCCAACATGTTCTGATGATTCTTGTATGGACTCAGCTCTTCTTCTGTCGCGAGAGTGGAATGGGAGAAGATGTGGGGGAAGTCATCCTCAAGATCTTGCATACTTCCATTCCCATAAGCTTCACCAGCTACCAAGTAAATCCTGGTGCTGGATGGGAAACCCAGCCCCCTGAGCAGAAGTGAAGTCTCCCTAGGGGTCAATGGGCATCCCCCAAGCAACCTTCTCTCTGTCCCATTAATCTCTTTCTCCTTCCAGTGACTGACTTCATAGCGCATTCTCCGTAGTTCATCATCCTCTTCTGCTGTCAAACTATGACTGCAGCCCGTAAATGCAAGCATATCCTTCTCATACCTATAGTAAATATATAGAGATTACAATCTGTACAAAAGGAGGGAGACAAGTTTAAAATAAATTGCTTCAATCACCCTACATTTCAAAGAAAAGAAACAAAAACCTACTTTTACTAATGCAAATCCATTATATATCGCAGTATAAATATTTATTACAAGGCCTCTTGATCTCTGAAAGATGACTCACGCCATACACACCAAAAGAGTAAAATCGTCCATCTAATATTGAAGTATGAAATTATCAAGACTTGCCTCAAATGGAGAGCAAGATAAGGGCCTCCATTCTGCCGCATTCTAGAAACTAAGGTTTTTCCAAGCTCTTCTATTGGAGCTGAATATTTCAATGCCCTGTAATTCACGCGACACCTAAGCCTTTGAATGGAACTTGGGATGCCATTGTTGGAAATCCGAGAATCAGTATGAGTGAAATAGATAACTTTGTGCTGCTTCAACAGTGAGAGGACCTCTGACTTATAATAACTAGCCTGGACAGAAGAATGCAAATCAGCTGACAATACTTAAGTTAACAAATGGTAACAAATGATATGAGATACATTGTGATAACAGTTAAACATAGCCACTCATATGCATTGAATGGTGCATACTTGTGCATCTAATAACCAAACATTTGGATCTCTTTGTAACACTTCTGTTTCCTGGGCTTCATGTGTGCCTTACAAGCATGTAACCCAGTGTGTGCAGACTGCAGAGAGAACATAACACCGCATCCCTAATGAATGAGCATCCCATGTTCCTCTACCAATATTCAAGAAATAAGCACTATTATAGGATATATGACTTTGTTATCGACCTTAGACCAAGATATTGGTGTTTTGTTGAAAGGCTCAATTCCAGCATAGGCAGGGGGTAATGTCTCAACTATGTGGATATCATCCTTCAGCGTCTCAATGAAGTGTTGCCAATCAAACAGATCTTTAAAACCACTGCACGTAAATATGAAGTAATTAGTTCAGAGAAAATCACTGGAAAAACTAGAATGCTTGCCATCCGGAGCATAAGGAAACTCGAATAACTTTACGAGACATTTCAGCAGATCAATCCAGTTTCAGAACTACAGAAACAAACCTGTCATCAGCCCAGTAGGAGGTGTGATCGAGTGAAGGTAGGACAAGTGTTGCCTTCATAATCTTAGCAACAGCAACCATATCACAAATCTGCACTCTAAAAATTTCCATGCATCAGACTATAGTTAATACTAATAGAATGCCAGCCAGTAGAAAATAATCAAAATACACAATAGACAGACCCCAAATCTCATCTGATTCAAGCCGCCGTTGGCATTTATAAGAAGGTAACCGTTGGTCTTTGCATCTAGCTCTGCCAAAAGATGCAAGTGAGAGATGAGAACATGAAAACCTCAGGTTCACAAATTGCACACACAACGCAGAGAGAGAGAGAGCAGTACAGTTGCTTAATTGCATGTGTTACATACTTTTGTGAATTTTGGGCAATTCAATGCACTGACTGAAATTCTCACTGTTGGGTCGGGACCAGATACCTGTGTACTGAACCAAAAGTGAATTTCAGAAATGAAACAACAAATGAACTAATGAAAAAGGCTCTTTTCCTCTGTTCGGTTATCAAGTTCAGCCATTTTTAGCATTTTCCATTTCCATACCCCTCAATTATTTTCAGGAAACAAAAAAAGGAAAGAGAGAAACAAATGTGATCAAGAGTCAAGACATAAGATTTAAGACTTACTTCAACGCTGTTCTCTTCACCAACCACACGGTTCACACCAGACGCCATCATTAGAGTTCGTTCAACATCACTTCCTCCATCCCTATGTCCATAATCATGAGAGCTTTGATCCATCCGATTCATAAGAGTGATGGGGTCAGAACCATCCTAAAATTATAAGGCAGAATGCTCAGTAGAAATTAAAATAAAATACAACTAAGAATGAAATGCAAGAGCAATCAGATAAACAGATAAATAGACAAACAATCCAACCCAGTAGAAACACACATACAATGAACATTTCCTGCTATCAGCATCAAGCAGAAACTAATAGCAAGTCATTGACTGGCTAACAATCTCACCAAGCAGCAAGCAACACATACAAACATACACACAAGCATACATGAGTATATTCAATTAATACTGTAATATTCAACCAACCTGATTGGACCTAGAACTTTCAATAGCAGATCCAAACCACCCAGTAGCACAAATCTTTAGAATACCAAGAAACAAGCACACCCCACAAAAGGCAAAGAACATCCAATGGCCAAGCTGCTTCTTCTCCCTCAAGCCCAAGTCCACCACCACAGATCCAATAGGCTTCCTCAGAAAGCCCCTCACAGCAACTCTCTGGCTCACATGGTGGGTCTGCTTCCTTTCCAAAACCGAGTCAAACCCATCACCCGGAACCGAGTTCCCACCAATTTCAGATCTGGGCGAGTTCAGCGGGAGGTCAATTTCGTACTCTCCACTACCAAATCCAACATTGCCGCTGCTGTTATTACTGTTACTATTGCCATGTGAGCTGCCATTGTTGGCGCTGGTGTTGGGGTTGCGCTTGAACGAGTGAGCTCGGCGAGTCATTGGGCCCGAAAACCTCGGGCTGTTGACTCGCTGAGAGACGCCATCGCTGGTGTTGTGGAGGTGAAGATGATGACCCATGTCATGAAATGCTTCAAAGTTCTGCCTTTATAATGATCAGTGATATTTAATGCTATCATTGATGGTTGGGTTGGATTGAGATCGCCATAAACGGACCACAAAGAAAGAGAAAACAGAGCAGCAGTTGCAGCCAGCCTCTCTTCTCTCTCTCTCTCTCTCTCTCTCTCTCTCTCTCTCTCTCTCTCTCTCTCTCTATATCTGTGATTTGTCTGAAATTCTGAAATGCGGGCTTTGTGCTATGAATGATTGAAAATGGAAAATGGGTTATGGTGGAATTTTGGCTTTGTTTATTTGGCAATGGCCAATAACGATGTTGACAGCACAATGCGATTAGAATATTGGATCCACCTCCATGATTAGGTATCCATGATCCATTTTTTTCTTTTTCTTTTTTAGTGTAAAAATTCCAATTTTTTTCTTTTCTATTTTAGAGGAAAAGTGTTTTATGGTTGGAGTTACGAGTAGCTAGCAATGTAAGCGTGTAAGAGGAAATTCATTTTTCTTAATAAATGAACATAATCATGCAAATTTCTTTGAGTGTTGACTTTCCTTATCAATAACTTTTGACTTTAAAATGATTTAGGGTTTTGGATAACCAAATTCCCAAAATTGTTTGGACAAGATTTGTTGTCCTGTTCATTTCATTTATTTTCTTTTATCAAAATGGCCATTCATTTTGCGTTTATAATTTTTGTTTAGAAAGAGATACCATATGATCTAGTCACAATGGTCCAAATGGAATGACAAGAAGAGCCTACACATTTGTGGACGATGTCTTCTCTATTATTTTTATTTAAACATATTTTGTATACTAACTCATGTTCACTAGTGTAACATTTATAAAGAATTGAAAGGGACATCTTTGAATTATGTTCTACATGGAAAACAACACAACATCTTATATTGAAGATTGTCTTCAGATCTTTAAGTTGAACATTTGTCTCATGTTAAGAATGCGTTGTCATTTTTCTATTAGATTTTGGTGATTTTATTTCTTTCATGTTGCACACTCTACTATTATTCCCGTCGTGTTGTTTTATTAATTAAGAAATGGTAACATTGAAATTAAAAATCAAGATCACGTAAGATCATCATCTTTTTTTTAATGCAAGCGATATAATTAGCGGGATGAGATTTCTTATGCACATACACTATCAAGGTATCGTAAAAATTCAAATCTTAAATCATTAGTCTGCAAAAAAATGCCATTTTTTATTGCGCTATATTTCATTAATAATGTCATGTAAGCAAATTCAATTATGATTATAAACAAATCAACTTATTAGTTTTTTGAATAAAGATGATAAGACAATATGCACGCACGAACCATAATAATACCATGAATGTGAATCCGAGTATCTATTAAATTACTGAAATTGATAAGCGGAGTGGAAGTTGCCCAGTTGGAATGATAGGCCTCGGCCTCCCAAATACTTTTTCAGCCAACCAATGCTGACTTTTTTTCCTTATTTTAAATGCTGTAGGAGGAAGTTTCCATTTAAGAAATTTCTACGCGGCGAAGATCAACTGTCGTTTGTGGTTTAGAAAATTCATACTAGTTAGGTAGGTGACGGGACATGATATAAAATTTTGAAAATATCAGCGAAATATCGCTTATAATGTTATTTTATTTGTTAATTTGTTTGATATATTGATTGATAACACACTATTAATTTATCATGATAATTCCAGTGACATGATTCATTTTGATAGAAATGAAAACAACAAAAAAGAATGCTACAATATGATGTGATGTGAGTGAATAACAATTATACATAATACTACTTTCGTGTGAGTTGAATTAGATATTAAACTCACATTCATGTGAATCGAACTTAAAATATATTTACGTTAATGAAAATGTATGAGAGACAATGGTGAGCTTTTAATTTATTTTACAATGTTAACAACACACGTTAATGTAATTACTAAAACTAAATCATGTGCACACTAAAATCTGTAAAATAAACTGAGATCTAATGTTTAGGGATTTGTTTGGATTAATTTGTGAATTTGACTTATTATTATTTTTTTGGAAAAAAAAAAAGTGAATGATGAAATAAAGAGAGGTGTAACGAAAAAAAAGAAAGAGAAAAGAGTTCATAGATTTGCTCTGGCGGGAAAATTTAACCGGTGTAAATAAACGCGTTTCTCAAACTCACTCCCAATCCCAAACAAGCCCGCTAAACCTAAGCGTACTCACTGTCACTCGCTTCGCTTCGCTCTTCCCAGTTTCTCCGATTCTCTGCCCACTTCCCATATCTGTAACCGTCATTTCGCGCCATTTCAATATCTCTCTCTGTCGCTCTCATTCCTTATCCGATCAATGACGGTTCTTAGGTCCCGCGAGATCATCGCTTCCACCAAAACGACGCCGCACAACCCCAAGTCAAGGCTCAAATTAGAGCCCTCCACGCCAGCCAAGACCCGCGAGTCCCCCAACACTATCCAATCTCCACCTCCGCCCCCACCCACCGCTTCGACTTCGACCCCTTCCTCCCAACCCCAAAACCCTAACCCTAATCCTCATTCGAACTCCAAACAGTGCTCTGTCGATTTCGGCTCCGATTCGACCTCTGTCTCGAGAGTAGCGCGGCGGCGGAGTCTCCGTCTCGCTTCAAAGTGTCCACACTCCGATCAGGGTAAGAATCTCGCCCCGGAAAAAAGTCGCAAGAGGAGTACCGCGGGGCGTGAGAAGGGCAAGTGCTCAATGGCCGAGAAGGAAGTGAAAGAAAAACTTAGGGAAGAAGTTGATGATCATGTTTCGAATGGAGAGGTGGGTTTTGATCTGTTTGGAAAGAGGGTTACGGTTGTGGGAGTTGAGAGAGGGACTGAGGTGATGAAGAAAGGTTTTGGAGAGGAGGGGAAGGTAGAAGTTGATAAGGGCGAGTTCAGTGGATTAGGGCTGAGTTTAGACTTGGGAAGTTTTGGGGCCAATTGTAGTAAAGAAGAGGTGAAGAAAAAAAGGAAGTTGGAGATCGATATTAATTTTCCGGCTTTAGAATGGGAAGGGGAAGATGGAAGAAGTAAAGGGTTTTTGAGTTTGCGGTCAGGGAAGAAAGTCTCGAAGAGAGGACTGGGTGGTGGGCATAATGGAGCATTGGTGATTGATTTAGATGCTGATGAGAATGGCAAGGGAAAGTTGGGGGAGAGTGGTTTTGCATTCAATGGTGTTGATGTGGTGGAATTGGATTCGGACTCGGAAGAGGAGAGGTCTAGTGAGAATTTAGTTCAGAGTAGTAGTCCAAGAGGGAAGAGGAAGTTGAGTGCAATTGAAGGTGTTGCTGAAGATCTCAAGGATGAAGTGATGGCCAGTGAGAATGGTATAGATAATGGCAGAAGGAGATACAGCATTGAAGAAAAAGGGAAGGGGAAATTGATTGGAGAAGTGGTCTTAATGAATGCTAATGATGAAGCGGAATTGGGTTTGAAATCAGAAGTTTTGAGCTCAGTGGAGAACGTGGCTGCCAGCCCTATTCGTAAAAGGGAGAATGCAGCATTGCCTGACGAGAGCCAGGTAAACAACAGTAATACAAGAGAGAATGCAGCAAGTGGGAACCAGTACATGGAACGGTTTCGGGATATAGCCAGGCGAAATGCTTCTCGATTTGCTCATTTTGCTTCTGAAGAGGAAGAGGAGAATCAGTTGCCTCCTCAGGTTGAAGTGGCACAGGATATCGAAGATTGGCCTGGTCCCTTTTCTACGGCCATGAAAATTATTAAAGATCGAGCGGCAAAAAATGCCCAACTGCCCTCTAAAGACCAGACCAAACCACCATTCGTTGAATGGGTTCCTAAAAGTTTTCAGGATCGTCCCCTCTCAAAGAATTTGATCCCCTCACTGCAAGATCTGTGTTTGTCCTTTCTTGCTAAGAATGCTGATGCAATTGTTTCACTTGAGCATGTGGCAGATGCTTTGAGACACCGGCTTTGTCAGATGCTCTGTGATTCTCGAAAAATGAACAGTCATTTCTTTGAGCTTCTTGTTCAAGGATTGCCAACAGAGGTTCGCTTAAGGGATTGCTCATGGATGACAGAGGAGCAGTTTACAAAATCCTTTCAGCAGTGGGATACCAGCAATTTAACAGTACGTTCTCTTATTTTGGTTGAGCTACAGTTTTGTATATACAATATTCATTTGTATATGGTGTGTGTGATTTACACTGAACCTGATATACTTATTGTCTGCTGCATTGGATTATAGTTTGTGATTCAAGGGACAATCTTGCTATTTGTGGTATTATGATATCATTTAACTGAAACTAAGCTTCTACCCTAAAAATTTAGAGTCTGCTTCTTTATAGTATTGATGCTTCTATTAATGGGTAGTGGAAAGAGACCAATCTAGGTTGTCATGATCACATCCAAATGCGGAGAAAGGATAAACTGAGTGATCAGAGTTTAGTTAGAGTTTTTTTTTTTTTTTTTTTGTTGTTGCTGATTTTATTGCCACGAAGATGTAAACCAATTATTGGTGCTGAAAGTCTGCTTCTTATGGTATTGATGCTTCTGTTAAATGGGAGCAGAGGGAGAGCAAAGAATGACTGGTAATGCCAGCCTGGTCGGTAGTAGAAGGAAGAGAGATTCAGGCAGCTAGGCATCAGTTTTGAGTTTGAGATTCTTATTTTGTCATATTCACAGATAAATCTAGAGAAAGTTGAGCTCGCGAGAATTCTAATCACTTAAAGATTTCAATGTTAACCTCTGATAAACATAGCTTAGCAGCCTGCATTTATTGCCACGAAGATGTAAACCAATTATTGGTGCTGAAAGTCTACTTCTTATGGTATTGATGCTTCTGTTAAATGGGAGCAGAGGGAGAGCAAAGAATGACTGGTAATGCCAGCCTGGTCGGTAGTAGAAGGAAGAGAGATTCAGGCAGCTAGGCATCAGTTTTGAGTTTGAGATTCTTATTTTGTCATATTCACAGATAAATCTAGAGAAAGTTGAGCTCGCGAGAATTCTAATCACTTAAAGATTTCAATGTTAACCTCTGATAAACATAGCTTAGCAGCCTGCATTTATTGCCACGAAGATGTAAACCAATTATTGGTGCTGAAAGTCTACTTCTTATGGTATTGATGCTTCTGTTAAATGGGAGCAGAGGGAGAGCAAAGAATGACTGGTAATGCCAGCCTGGTCGGTAGTAGAAGGAAGAGAGATTCAGGCAGCTAGGCATCAGTTTTGAGTTTGAGATTCTTATTTTGTCATATTCACAGATAAATCTAGAGAAAGTTGAGCTCGCGAGAATTCTAATCACTTAAAGATTTCAATGTTAACCTCTGATAAACATAGCTTAGCAGCCTGCATTTATGTTTTAAACAAGGAATAATTTCTCATTGGAAGCCATATCTTTTGCTTTATCAGTAACATGGAAGTTCTTCATTGAGTGTAAACTTGCAGTTTCTTGTCTAGTAATTTGAACAATTTTTATAAGCTGGATATTTATTCTTTGGTGAATCAGGTGCTACAACTTGACCAGTGTGGGCGCTGTGTGGCAGATTATATATTGCATTCTACCTTGGCTCGGTCATCAAATTGCTTGCCTGCACTAACCACTTTATCCCTAAGTGGTGCATGCCGTCTTTCAGATGTTGGGCTTAGTGCCCTTGTTTCTTCTGCCCCTGCACTAAGATCTCTAAATCTCAGCCAGTGCTCCCTTCTCACTTCCTCAAGTATCGGCACTTTAGCTGACTCATTAGGATCAGTTCTAAGGGAACTATATCTAAATGATTGCCAAGGAATTGATGCTCTGCTTATTCTTCCAGCATTAAAGAAGCTTGAACATTTGGAGGTTTTGTGGCTAGGAGGCCTTGAAAATGTTTGCGATGATTTTATTAAGGAATTTGTTACTGCTCGTGGTCAGAGTTTGAAGGAGCTTGTTTTGACTGATTGTGGGTAAGTTTTTGTTTTTATTTTTTTCACACATCTATGTGTGCGACTTTTGCAATAAATATGTGTTTGCCATCTTTTAAGAGTTCCATTGATTTATTGTTGTTTTCTACTGAAGCTGCTTGGTTTTAATTTGGTGCAGAAAATTAACAGATTCTTCTGTGAAAGTCATAGCTGAAACCTGTACGGGGTTATGTGCACTTGATCTTGTTAACTTGTACAAATTGACAGATTTGACCTTAGGATATCTTGCAAATGGTTGTCGAGAAATTCGAACGTTAAAGCTTTGTAGAAATGCATTCAGGTGCTTACCTTATTAAATATGTTTAAGTTATTATTCAGTTTCCTCAAAGCAAATATGATGCATTATTAATTTTATTTATGATGCGGTTTGTTTTTGCTACATTAGTGCAATGTTATTACAGACTTTCTGCTCAGACAGTGCATATTACTAATAAGAATTTAGTATGAGACTCAATGGAGTTTTTGTTAGTTGCACTGACCTTTGATGAGTTTTCTGGGTTAGATTGTTGACTGCCATTGAGTCGATAATAGAACATATATATCTCTATTCTTATATTTCTGATGTGATTTTAGGTTAATTTTGATGCTCACTGCTCAGAGTTGGCATTCCTTTGAGTGATAAACTTACAGAACAATCTTTTTCCCTTGTGACAGTGATGAAGCTATTGCTGCTTTTCTGGAAACTTCTGGAGAGTGTTTAACAGAACTTTCACTCAATAATATCAAGAAGGTAAATCTTTGCTCTCTCTCTCTCTCTCACACACACACACACACACATCTCTTATAAGAACAGGAATACACGCATGTTCACATGTGAATTAGTATGTGCCCACCCACCTACACACTCGCGCACTCACACTGTCGAACATCTTTTTGTATGCAAAATTGCCAGAACCAAAGGTGGGGTTTGACTCTGAGAATCTGTT
Organism: Prunus dulcis; assembly: GCF_902201215.1. Taxonomy (NCBI): domain Eukaryota; kingdom Viridiplantae; phylum Streptophyta; class Magnoliopsida; order Rosales; family Rosaceae; genus Prunus; species Prunus dulcis. Next base: position 17,566,388 of record NC_047656.1, on the reverse strand, counting down.
TGCCACTTGATTGGGCTGTAGCCCCTAGGTTAAATGGGCATGTGGGAGCCTGGTTTACGTAGCCATAAGTAGTTGTTCCTACATTGTGAATATGGACCGTGTTTGTTTATTATTTCCAGGTTGGGTACAACACAGCCATAGCACTTGCCAAACGTTCAAGGAAGTTGCATACTCTGGATCTATCTTGGTGCCGGAATTTGACGGATGAGGCCCTGGGTTTAATTGCAGACAGCTGCCTATCATTGAGGATACTGAAACTTTTTGGATGCACTCAGGTACATATGTTCAGTGTTTGTTGTGTCTTGAAACTCTGTAGCAGGTTTAATGAAATTTAATAGACTGTATTTAAGATAGTTCTTTCCACATCAATTTATTAAGAATATATTTAAAAATGTCAAATGGTGCTCTTTGCAGTTAACAAATACTTTTCTGGATGGCCACTCAAATCCAGAGGTGAAAATCATTGGCTTGAAAGTTTCTCCAATATTAGAACATGTCAAGGTGTCCGATCCTCACGAAGGTCCATTGCGCTATTCATCCGTCTATTGAGTTTAATCCGAGTCCGCAATAGGCATCCTGTGGAAACTATATTGAGTTCAATCAGCTATGAAGATGCTGGTCGTATTTGTCATCTAGAAACAACCCTTTTGCCCTCTAGCTTATGTAGCCATTCTATTTACTTTTGCAAAGTGAATGCAGAATTTGCCCTGCATGTACAATCAAACATGAAGAGTAAAGTGGAAAGATCGATATTTTGGGTAGCATGTCATATCAGTCACGTGGGAATTCTTTCTTCGTCGCACTTTCGGTGGATGGATTATTTTCTTTTCTTTTCTTTTTTAATAAAAGCGAGAAAAAGAAAGAAAGGGAATTCTTTCATCCTCGCACTTTCGGTGGCGGATGAATTTTCTTTTCTTTTCTATTTTTGTAAAATGGGAATTACGTGTGGAGAAGGTAAATGTGAAAGGAAAGTTGAACTTAAAAGAGCCTCTTCGGTTCTCTGGCAACCTTCCTTGGACACTTGTTTTTACGGACTCTATTTGGCATTGTTGGAAATGGAGATGCAATTCTATTTTTAACCCTGGCTACGAGCCTCCTACCCAACCCTCATCACACTATTCTGCAATTTTCTAGTGAATGGCTTGATGCCAATAATGTGGTTAATGCTAAGCCTACTAGAGAGGTCATCCAAGTCCATTGGAGTAGTCCTCCTACTCTTGGCAACTTCAAATTGAATGTGGATGGCTCTTGTGAAACAGATTCTTGGAAGATTTGTGCTGGTGGTTTGCTAAGGGACTCTAATGGAGCTTGGATATGTGGGTTCTCTGCCAATATTGGGATTGGAAATATTAATGAGGCTGAACTATGGAGGCTCTTTAGAGGTTTGCATATGGCTTGGGCCATGGACATTAGGTCCTTTATATTGAATGTGATTCCTTATCTGTTGTTTCTTTGATTGCTAAGGTTTGTAACCATTCACATCCTCTCTTTTGTCTGATTGAAGACTGCAAGTTGTTAGTTAACCGTGATTGGAGATGTAATGTCTCTCATATCTACAGAGTGCAAAACAGAGCAGCCGATCACCTTGCTAATTTGGGGTATGAGTTACCCTTGGGGTATTAATATAGTATTAATGAATAAAATATGTGTTATAATATGAATGGAGAAAGTATAGACTACTACCTCACCGAACATTGACACGTCGACATGAAAGTGAAAGGCCTTATCAACAGCAAGGCAACGACATCTTCTACCGAAATCAAACATGTATTTTTCTTCTCGTTTTGGATCAAGAAGATCGAACTTCATCAAACCAAAAGGCAGGGGATAACATAGATCAAAACCACAAGAAAAGCCATTTGCAGAGTCCAAAGAACAAAAATTCATACAAGTACGGAACAAATTTAATGACATCTGATTTCAATCAAAACCTTAAGAATGAAGACCAATAACCCAAACGGCCTACAGCGTGACGACGCGTGTCAATATTAGTGAGGTGTCAGAAAACTATTAGTCCCTAGTACCACGTCAGCTATACTACCAGTAGTAGTCTATAATTTCTCATATGAATGAGCTGTCCGAGTAAAAGTGTAAAAAAGCATCAGTAGCCTTCGACATCTCATTTTAAAACCATTTTTCTCAACAACAACAAGAAGCAAAGCATCTGGTTTCCTTCCTCAATATTTATTCAGTTCAGAGTTCACACGAGTCGTAAATATATATATATATATATATATATATATATGTGATTTTGCTGATGATTGGAGCAGAAAAGACATACACTCATAATCAATGGCACTAATCACAACTGGTGGAAACCCATCATCTTCTGCAACTGATGATATTGAACTATGTAAGTAGCTCATAACCCATGTTTAGGTTTTGTTTTTTTATTTTGATTTTGATTGATTTTTCTTTTTATCAAATGTTAATCAAATCATACTTCATAGATATGATTGTTTTCTGGGTGGTAACGTTTTTAAGTGAACTCTATAAACGGTTAATTCAATTTTTTTTTTTAATTGTGGAAGTGAACTTGAATTACTACCAAGAACTGTACCGTGCTGCACTCAAAGGCAATTGGAAAGAGGCTAAGAGTTTTTTGGACAGAGATCCTGATGCTGTCAAAGCTAGGATCTCAAATTTAAAAATGACTGCACTTCATGTTGCTGCTTGTGAGGGGCACTCAGAATTTGTGGAGAATATAGTGGCACTTATGCCTGCAGCTGAACTGGCACAACTGGATGACCTTGGCTATACAGCCCTCCACTATGCTGCCATAGGTGGAAGCCTGAGGTCTGCTAAGGCATTGTTGGCAGCGAATTCCAATTTAACGCAAGTTGTCGATAGCGAAGGAAGAACACCTCTCCTCCTAGCTGCCAGTTTGGGTTCTGAGAGTAAAGAGGTGGTGTGGTACTTGTTGTTGGTAACTACAGATGAGAAACCTGGTCAACCCTTCACTGGTCCAAGGGCGGCTTACCTTGTCAATGTGCTTATTGCCTCAGGTCTCCATGGTAAAGGCCTCTCTTGTGCACACAATGTGGATCACATTGGTCTTTTTTCGCTTACCCCGTTATTATTTCACTGATTTGCTTTAAATGTTTCTGCAACAGAAATTTCACTGTATCTACTTGAGAAACACCCCCACTTGGCAACTGCTGTTGATCATCAAGATAATAATTGTACTCCTTTATTTATTTTGGCAAGGAACAAGTCAAACTTCCTTAGTGGCAGCAGGCTTGGCTTTTTGGAAACCTGCATTTACCAATGTTATAACTCCTCTCTCATTTTTTGAATTTTACATTTCCCGGTACTTTTTCTGTGCCGTTATGTTTTTCCTACTAATTTTTAAAAAGTTGCCTATCATTTTCCATTTTGGTTGCAGTTCTACCTGTTGAAGTGGACTATAGACCACCGCGTTCAGTGAGGGCCCATGTCGTGGGACATGAAAGCGTCCAAGACCAACTGAGAATGCCAACACAGAATAAAGGTCAGGGTATGCAAATTCTGTATCAATATGGCTCAAGTATTGTCAGCTTTTTGTCATATGTGAAGATTATGAGCTGAATTTTTGGATTCTTATTTTGGAACTTTTATTGACGGAATTTAAGGTCTATGCTATGAGCTCTGCAGCGTTAATGGTTCCTGCTGCTGCTTGCAATAAGATCATTTTTGTGAACTACTTTCTAGGCTGTAGTTGTACTGTCTATTGAATAAAAAGCATCAAACCTTGTCTATTTTTAAAACTGAATGCTAAAGAAAATTGATTTTCCAAATCACCTTCATAGTTTTTTTGATCGATTAGAGGTGAAACTGGCTGTGTTTCTCCAAAAGGAATAGTCAGCTATCAATTTTCAATAATTGACACTTGAATGATTTGGTTCTCTGTTGCAGTTCTTCATGGGTTAAGAAGACTGCTTTGTGGAGCTATTAAACCAATAGGTCTGGATTGGAACCTTACCCTACCATATTTAATACTGCTAGAAGTTCTCCACTCACATCTCTTACATTTTTAACTTGCAGCATCAGCTCGTTTCAGGCAACTCCAAGATGCAAAACTTAGACATCATTGTGCAGTTGAACTAGTACAACAAATTTGCAAACAAATCTCAAAGAAGAATGTTTCTGAGCGTTCGGACTATCTTTTGAAATTAGAAATCCTCAACACGGCCACCGTTAATGGGACAACTGAAATTTTAAGGATACTCCTAAATTTTTTTCCTGATTTAATATGGGTTCGCTTCAGCAACAACAGATTTTTATTACTCACTTATGCTATTGAACATCGTCATGAAAATCTTTTCCGTATGGTGTGTGATAAGACTGCACGAAATAAATTAATGGCTTTTGCAGTACTTGAACCGAGGGAGACCATCTTGCATCTGGCAGCAAAGTTGCCTCCTCTTTCCCAACTATCATCTATATCTGGTGCAGCTCTACAAATGCAGAGAGAGTTGCAGTGGTTCAAGGTGTTTATCCAGAAAGTTTGTCAGTTGGTATTACAGACACACATATTTGACATTGTTAATTTTTTTATTTTGTGTGTTTAGGTGGTGGAGAACCTAGTTCACCCTTATTATAAGGAGTATCCAAACACAAATCTCGAAACTGCAAGGGAATTATTCACCAAGGAACATAAACAATTAGCTGAGAGTGGAGAGAAATGGCTAAAGGATACTTCAAATTCTTGCATGCTCGTTGCAACTCTCGTTGCCACAGTTGTGTTTGCTGCTGCTTTTACAGCACCTGGAGGTAACAATGACGATGGAGATCCAAATTTCTTAGATAAGAAGACAATCATGTTCATGGTGTTTGCTGTTTCAGATGCAATATCTCTATTTGCTTCTTTAACTTCCCTCTTGATGTTTTTATCAATCCTAACTGCACGTTATGCCGAAGAAGATTTCCTCGAATCATTACCAAAGAAGTTGATAATAGGTTTAGCTTCTCTCTTCATTGCTATAGCCACCATGATGGTAGCCTTTGGTGCAACTTTTACAATTGTGCTCAGCAAGAAATTCAATTGGGTTTATATCCCGATCACCTTGCTGGCCTCCTTCCCGGTGACTCTTTTCGCCTTGCTGCAGCTTCCCTTGTTTATCCAAATGGTCCGATCAACATTTGGAAGGAGCATCTTTAGACCTCAAAACATTTGGTAATTCGACGAACCTATGGAAAGAAGGTGTTTGCAATTGTGTTTCTTTTTGGCTCTTTTTTATACATACTGAATACTGATCAGTGATGAAGGCAGAATCTGCATTATATTGTCTGGAGTTTTTGGAATATAGATGAACACCTATAGCATGCACCTATGCTGTAAATAAACTACAGGACCTTCGTAATATAAATTTGGCCTTTTGCATTTGGCATCTATCTATTAAGCATACCTTTTGAGTCACTGTGGGAACATATTTGATTTAGAAGTTCATGTCATCTATAAACATACCTTTCGAAATGTGACTTTTTCCCTACCTGTAGGTAGACTTTTTCCTTGCACTTTCAGGGAACTTCCAAAATAAAATAAATAAATGAAAGTGACAGGAGACTCTCGTCTGTCAAAAGGAGAAAGAGGTTTTTTTTGGGTCTGAAAGGAGAGAGAGAGTCGTCTGTCAAAAAGCAGAAAGACAATGTTGGAAATATGAGTGCTAAATTGCTATAAAATAAACAAAATAAATACTGCACATAAAATAGATTTTTACAAAAGGAGAATTGAATTAGAAGAACCTTAATTGAGTCGAGGCAAGTATTGGACACTCCAATTTTAAGATGAATTAATTTGTGTTAATTGCTATGTATATTAGTCTGTGATTATGCATTTAGATGAAAAAGTGTAAAATGATTTTTGATGCGCATTACAGTTTCACTGCATTGTTGACTTGAGTTTGAATTAGTTGGTTATTCATTCAAGCGTTCAGAGTATCCAATACTTGCCTCGACTCAATTAATGTTCTTCTAATTCAATTCTCTTTTTGTAAAAATCTGTTTTATGTACAGTATTTATTTTATAGTAATTTAGCACTCATATTTCCAACAGACAACATGTTGACCTTACCACCAGTCCATTTTCTTTACGGGAAGAAGACACGAAGAAGGAAGCAAGGAAGCATCCTCCCTTTTTTTTTTTTTTTTATATACTTGTATCCTCCTTTCTTCAAATAGCACAAGATCAAGAATTGTGTTCTTGATTTTTGCTAATTACTTTAGCAAACAGACGTATATACTTAATCATCAATGGCCCTCCCAACCGGTGAAATCGCACTGGATATGGAGCCAAGTGGTGGCTCCTTGCAACCAACCATCATTACTCATAGTATAGCACGCACCAATCATTGCACAACCAGTGGCGGAAACCCATCTTCTTCAACAGAGCCTATCCCAATACAGCATAGCAATCCTGGTCAGAAACGTAAGCAGCTGATTACCCATGTTTTAATTTTCTTGTATCACATGATAGATAATTCATATGCTTCGTAGATGACATTATTTTTTTGGGGGTTTCAATTTTAAGTGAACTATATAAATGATTGATGCAAATATAGTGGAAGTGAACTTGGATGACTACCTACCACTGTACCGTGCCGCATCCAGAGGCAATTGGGAAGAGGCTAGAAAGTTTCTGGACACACATCCTAATTCTGAGAGAGCTAAGATCTCAAATTCATCAATGACGGCACTGCATGTTGCTGCTTGTGAAGGGCACTCACAGTTCGTGGAGAAACTAGTGAAACATGTGCCTGCAGATGTGCTTGAAATGCTTGATGGCATAGGCTACACAGCCCTCCACTATGCTGCTATAGGTGGAAGCCTGAGGTCTGCTAAGGCATTGTTGGGGAAAAACCCCAAGTTGACACAATGTTTAGATAGTGCAGGAAGAACTGCGCTACTCCTAGCCGCCACTTTTGCTTCTGAGAATAAGGAGCTGGTGTGGTACTTGTTGTTGGTAACTAAACGTGAGAAACCTGGTCTTCCCTCAACTGGTCCTTTGGCTGCTAACCTTGTCAATGTGCTTATTGCTTCAGGTTTCCCTGGTATTTAGCCTCACGTGCACAAAATGTGGATAACTTTTATTTCTATTATTTCACTTCCCCTCTATTATTATTTAACTGATTTGCTTTAAAATTTTTGTGCAACAGAAATTTCACTGTATCTAGTTAAGGAATACCCTAACTTGGCCACTGAAACTGATCAAGAAGTTTGTACTCCTTTAGATGTTTTGGCAAGGAACAAGTCAAACTTCCTTAGTGGCAGCAGGCTTGGATCTTGGGAGAGCTGCATTTACCCATGTTACGCCTCCTCTCTCATTTTTACAATTTTACATGTTCCCTCTCTCTTCTATGCCTATTTGTTTTTCCTACTGGTTTCTGAAATCTTGTGTATCACTTTCCATTTTGGTTTCAGTTCTCCCTGTTGAAGTTGACTGTGGGCCACCACACTCAGTGAGAGCCTCTGTGGCTCGCCATGAAAGCGTCCAAAGTGATCCTTCAGAACAGTATAGAGGTCAGGGTTTGGAATTGTTGCTAAGTATTTTCAGGTTTTTATCATATTTGGAAAAGAATTAGTTTCTATTGGAGGCCCATCTCTATAGCCGTGAATATCATGCAGGTTTCTTCTGTTAATTGGGTTTTTTTTTTAGTCAACCTGTTAGTTGGGTTTAAGAAGAGCAAAACAGGGTTGCAGTGAAAGTTATAATCAGGTGATTTTGAAGTAAAAGGTCAGGTTTAATTTTATATATAGTGCTTCCAGAAATAATTCATATTTTATATTATTTTTGGAATCACGTCTAGATTATGAAACTCTGCAATGCAAAGGCTTGTGCTTGCTATAAGATAGTTTTGTGAGCTACTTTCTACATGTGTTTCAACAGTTACATCACAAAGTAGGTTTTCTCATAGCTAAAGATTTGAATAGGAAAAAGAAGCCAAAGGAGTACCATGCAGCTAAATGTTGTTGTACCAAGATGATGTTCTACTTGTACTGTCTATTTAATTAAAAATATCAAACCACCTGTACAGTTAGTTTTGATTAGAGGCGAAACTGGCTATATTGCAACAATTGACACTTTCTTGAATCATTTTGTTCTCTGTTGCAGTTCATTGGTTAAGACAAATGCTTTTTGGAGCTATTAAACGAATAGGTCTGGATTCGAATCTTACCCTTCCGTATTTGCTATTGCTCGATGCTTTCCACTCATGTCTCTTACATTTTTAACGTGCAGCACCAGCTGGTTTCATGCGACTCCATGATGCAAAGCTCAGACATCATTGTGCAGTTGAACTACTGAGACAAATTTGCTTACAACTTTCACAGGAGCAGGTTAAGTCAGATATCCTCGAGATAGCTGCCACTAACGGGATAGTTGAATTTATAAGGACACTAGTAGAATTTTTTCCTGATCTAATGTGGTTTATCCTCAGCAAAGACCGATATTTATTACTCCCTTTTGCTATTGAATTTCGGCATGAAAAACTTTTCCGTATTGTCTGTGGTAAGACTGCACGAAGTAAATTAATTGCTTCTACACTACTTAAATCTGAATCCGGGGGAACCATCTTGCATCTGGCAGCAAAGTTGGCTCCTCTTCCCCAACTCTCATCTGTATCTTGTCCAGCTCTACAAATGCAGAGAGAGTTGCAGTGGTTCAAGGTATTTATCTAGAAAACTTATCAATTGCTAGTACACGTACACATATTTGACATTATTAATTCTCTTATTTTGGGTATTTAGGTGGTGGAGAAACTAGTTCACCCTTATTATAAGGACAATCTGAACAAAAAAGGTGAAACTGCAAGGGAATTATTCACCAAGGAACACAAAGAATTAGCTGAGCGTGGAGAAAAATGGCTGAAGGATACTTCAAATTCTTGCATGCTCGTTGCAACTCTCATTGCCACGGTTGTTTTTGCTGCTGCTTTTACAGTACCTGGAGGTAATGACAATGATGGAGCTCCAAATTTGTTACAGAAGAACTCAAGCACATTCATGGTGTTTGTTGTTTCAGATGCAATAGCTCTATTTGCTTCTTTAACTTCCCTGTTGATGTTTTTATCAATACTAACTGCACGTTATGCGGAAGAAGATTTCCTTCAGTCATTACCAAGGAGATTGATTATAGGTTTGGCTTCTCTATTTTTTGCTATAGCCTCCATGATGGTAGCCTTTGGTGCAACTATTGAGCTTGTTCTCAATAACAGATTCAATTGGGTTTCTATCACAATCACATCGCTGGCCACTTGCCTGGTGATTCTCTTTGCCATGCTGCAGCTTCCCTTGTTTATCCAAATGGTCCGGTCAACATTTGGACAAAGCATCTTTCGCCCTGAAAACATTGATAATTCGATGGACCTATGCAAAAAAGATGCTTGAGCTTGTGTTTGGCTGTGTTTGTTACAAACGGATCAGTGATGAAAGGCGGATTCTGCATTAAGTTGTGCACCAACTATCAGACCAAAAAAAAAAACGTTGTAAATAAAACTAGAGAATATGTATGTGTGGCACATGTTATTTGTGCTTTAGTCTGGCATTCTGTTACATTGCTCAACATATGTGACTTATGAAATTCTTGTCATCTAGAAACATTACCTTTTCACCTGCTAATGTATGCAGCCAATGCATCTCCTTACTGTAAAGCGAATGTATTGTTTTTTCCTGCATCTATATATTCAAACATGAAACTTCACTACTGGAAACATAGATATTCCGAAAAGGGAGAGCTCATAAGTTCACAACAGGCAATAATCACTTTATTTGTTTTTCCCTTTAAATTTTAATTATCAAATGATGTGTTAGATGACAAGAGGATAATATTAGTTTGAAGAAAAAATGATGCACACCACATCAAATTTGAGTGTTGGTTGTATTGTTGAATTGAAAGCGAGAGCCACTGATTACATGGTTCCTCTGTTTGACCATCTTATGTTTTTGTGGGACATTCCCTGTTGATTTGCTTCCCTCGTTCACCTACTCAAACATATACAAACCAATAATGGCAAAAGATAAAGAGAGAATAATTTTACTTTGCGTAGGTTTTTGAGAAGAAAGGAGTTCATCCCAAATTTTTAGAACAGCCGGCTTGCCAAGTTTGTTGATTGCAGGGAGAGATTATTTAGTTGCCTATTTTTTTAGCAATTTAGTAGAGAAGCGACGCTGCATTTTATGTTGCTATTAAATAAGGTAAGTGGCAGTTCTTATTGAAGCTTGTGGAACTTATGTCTGCAGAAGCACTAGCAGCAAGAACCTCCATGGGTCAAACGGCCTTGCATTTCGTTGCGGTCTCTGGTGACGACAGCATAGAGGCTGCTAGGGCTTTGGTGACCAGAAACCCTGCTTTGCCACAAATAACTGATTCCACTGGAGCTACTCCACACTATTGGGCTTGTTTGGTGGCTCCTGAAACATCTTTGGAGATGAGGTGGTACCTTGTTTTAGCAACCACAGACGACTTCCCAAGCTGTCCCTTTACTGGTCCTCTGGCTGGTTCACTCATTTGTAGCCTATCCATTCAAGGTTTCTTTGGTAAGAGATTAATCATAGAGCTACATGTTTGATTAGTTGACTTGTGCTTAAAAGCCTTGGGAATCCGCTGGAAAATCTTGGGAATAATTGTCATCAATTTCTGGTGTAGAAGATGCATCTCTATAAATAATAAAAATTTAAAGACTAACGCTGTCTTCTAACTGGATTTGGAACAAACAATGTCATATCATCCATCAGACTGATTTTTCATCGTAATTTTGTGAGTAAACCCTGCCTTGCAGCGATTGCCAAAGGGAAGGGCATTATTACATAGATTGCATGTAATGTACCCAGTAAAGTTATCTCCTTGAAAAACAATATTAGAAAAAAAAAAAAATATTCACAATTACAATCAGGGTCAATCGGTTAAAGAAAGTGAGAATTGGACTGTTTCATTTCACCATATTTTGGTTGAACAAGGAGCGACAAGTACATTCTATACCAAAAACCTTTGCAGGGTCGTCTCTTTGACTTCTTGACTTTGTACAGTAGGTGAGATTTTTGGATTTTGACCTAACTCATGTCACATGTAGACACAAGTATTCTACAGTAATTGTTTAATTCCAAGAACAAAAGAATCATGAATGAGTGTGTGTGTGTGTGTGTGTGTGTGTGAATAAGCTGCTTTCAGGCCTTGAAACGAAGCAAATAAGTTTGCTCTTCTTCTAATTGAGACGTCGCCTTCTCAACCATCTGAAAAGAATGTAAAGCTGTGCATCAGTCCTTGTTCAAATTAAAAACTTGAGAATAAAGCTAGGTGAGTACAATCTACAAATGCACAACCGTGATAGTAATACCTCAAAGCCCATCTTTCGGTACAGTTCCTGCGCTGGTTTGTTCTTTCTATGCACATGCACATAAACCTGTTCTGCACCTGTTACATTGAAAACCAATAGAATAAGAAGAGGAATTCATGTGCCCTTATTCAACTGCGCCATATCAGACATTTCTATAACCCCAGAGAACAATTCATGCTTCATTTTAATCTTACCCTCTAACAATGCTAATCTAATAGCAAAATGCATCATACTACTTGCAATACCCTGGCAACGTGCTGCTTTGGAGACGCATAAGTTTGAAATATAACCATATCTATTTGACTGCGTTCTGTTGATGCTGCAAAAGGGAGGAGCCTTTTCCCGCTCCTGTAACAGAAATTAATTATGTGGCCAACTTAGCTAAGCCATTAAATTGGCCAGACTAGTAGATACAAATGCAGTAGATATTTAGTTTTTAAACAAAATGCTTGTACCCCTGGAAAGGTCTCTCCGTCCAACAAGTACCGGATGCTCAAATCAAGTGTTCCAACTACACTTTTCACAACAGTGTATTTCACATTCTTTGGTTCCTTCCTCACCTGACAAATTCGAGAGCAAACACATTCAGCCATCAATTGTATATTTTTATTGATTGGGAGCCTTAACTAAATATAGTGTATATCCTAATGCAAAGAGGGTTCTCAGAATAGAAGCTCAAACTGAAAGAATCAGAAATGCGCTCATTGCAAATATGGCATACCGTGATAATGCATGAGCATTTCTGCCCATATTCCCCTTTTCTTCGTCTTTTTATAGCATTAAATTCCTAGAAAATAAAAGGATACAATTCAGAATTTTATTTGAGACATATACTCCATGTACACATGTCAAATTCAAAGTGAACGAGTCATTCCTACCTGATCTGAAAATTTCCTTTTGTAGCTGTCAGCAAATCTGTGTTAATCAAAGTGTAGCAAGAATCAGCAGTGTCCAATCCTCCATTTGACTGATAAACACTTATTGGAGACTTGGAGCCCACTAAAGACTGAACACATGCAGAGGGAGACCCACCATTGGTAGGATCCAGCCATGGGGTATTCTCTAGAAATCTTGATTGATTCAGAACTATATGTTCTGAACTATTCCTTATTCCCTTGTTTTATCTATCAGCTTGATTTGCCAGCTTTTGTTTAAAATGGCAATTCCTCTGCATGTACACTTTATATGATGACTTCAGATGGTAGTATAGACCATCTAGTGGGCTTGCCTATGACAGGAACCTTATGTTCCTCATGTAGTTAGAGTAGTCTGATTAACAAAGACCAAAGAGACAGAGAAGAAAGAGAAGAAAATCTGAAAGTTATAAAAGAGCAAAAGTACACACCGGTCATTTGCCCGATCCTCCCAGTGACTTTCTGCACGTAACCATGCTGCTGTCTGCCACAAATCCAAAAGCATGCAACCACAAGATATTATTCATGGGACACAAATAGCATACACATCGAAAACTTCATGGTTAAGATGTCATCACCTAGAAAGTTTACTTACCCACAATTCTTCATCAAGGATGGCCTCTCGTGCAATAAATCGTCCAAATTCAAACTTTTTCTCTTGAACTAAATCTTGATCTGATGTTTGCAGCCGGTCAAATTGTAGATCAGGCTCCCCTGAGGGTTCCAACTTAGGAATAAATGGTGTTGGATGCTTTACTGACAGTTCTTCCATCTTCCTCGTTTGGGAAGACTTTGCCTCCATTTTCCTGTTCATTTGGTAAAGAAAAAATAATAATGGGAGATATGTAACAAATATAAGGGGTGGCCGTTTCTTGAACAAGAACCCTAATTGGCTTGATCAAATTCAAACTAAAGAATTTCCAAACAGGAATTGAGAATGCAACCTTGTACAAGGAGGAAAAACACACTTCCAGCATACAGATCAATAAGAATACAGCTTAATGCAATTGAAGAAACCCAAGAGTACAATTGAATGCAAATGGAAACCAAATGTCAATAGAAATTTAAAATTGTAACTCACACGAATGGAATGGGATCAATCTTGTGAAATTTTTGATGACTTCTAATTCTGACATGGGAATATCTCAACAACATAGGCTTGTGAATTGAAATCGTCAACATCAGGGCAGTTCTTCCTCCAGACTTGACTTTGACAGAGGAAGAATTGTTGAGCTATGTTATATCACAAAGATGGTGAAAATAATTCTCAGCATGTGAAACACTTGTCTGATCCCTGCTGGAAAAATAGCTGTCTATTAGAACAAAAGCAAAATAATTTCAGCAAAAACATCTGCGGATATAATAGCAGTTATAACTTATAACTACTAGATGTCAAGTGGGAAGTTATGAATAGTGGATAAGACAAGATGACAGCATGTAGGCTTTAGTTGATTGATTTATTCATGAAAAATAACAAAAATTTATCAGTAAGTAGCTAACATTTTTGGTTAAAAACAATTCTTGTGATTTCCTGGTATGTAGTTCTTACCACATCAGATGGGACCCAAAATCTGGAGGCCCATGATGGTGATGTGGCAAGATAGTGGCTGGATTCTAGCCTCCAGCACTGAAGGGGGACTCAAACTCAAAAGTTCTTCTTCCTATCCAAAATCCAAATGATCTGCGGGTCTGTCTTGACCATCTGGTGAAGACAACAAGTGGGTATGCAGCAAACACACAGGTTTGTGGATAAAACCAGGGGCAGCAGCCAACTCTCCTCCTTACTACTCTTTCTTTTCTTCTTCTTTTTCTTTTTCTTTTTCTTTTTCATTTCCCTTTTTTCCTATTAATACTAATTATTCTTAAAATAGAGAAAAACAAAAATGTAAATCAAAATCTTGCCCAAAGATTTTTGTGCTTAATGTGTGGCCTTGAATAATTATTGAGGACCAGTCACACATATATCCGAAAATTTTACCAAATGTGGGGACTTGTAGCCCCACACCTTCTTGCTCCTCTGACAAAAAAAAAAAGGTAAGCTTCTCTCCTCTGACCCAAAAAAAAAAAAAATTAAGCTTCTCTCCTCTTCTCGTTTGCCTTCTTTTTACACAAAAAAACACTACCAAATGATCAATCCCCCTCCTCCCCCTTTACCTCTTTTACACTAAAAAAAATTTAAGATTTACCAAAGACTTTATGGATCGAATCTTATCCTATTATACTTTTCTCAACTTGCGGTGCACTAATTAGAATTTAGAAACTTTTGTTAGACATGGCCGCATGTAAGCCGCACATGCAGGATATTTTCTTGGAATATAAAGAAAAAGATTAATATTAACCTCTCAATAATTATGACCACGTCACCAATAATCAATTATCCATAATGTAAGAAAATATAAATGAACATTCATTTCTAGAATTTCTGCAGGGCAAAGAAAAAAGCCAACAGTCACCTTTGTCTACTGAGTCAACTCGGCCGAGCTATATCTCACCCATTTCTTCACAGTCGAGTTAACACCAGAGTCTTGGCACCTAAATCAACAAAGATTGTGGCTTTGTGCCTTTAAAACACTAAATTTACCAGGAAATTTCAAATTAAACAAGGAAAAGATTGCTTACCCAATTCTTTGATGAAAAGACGACGCTCGCCGATGAACTTGAACCGAAACTATATGCAAGGCGTGGGTTTTAGCTCTCACCGGCGGTGAATATGAGTTTGAATTGGTTCTTGTTGGCTTCTATGGTTTGATAGTTTTTGGGTTGCAGAGCTCGGAGGCTATGGAGGCGCTGGTAATGTTAATGGCGTGTTTGGATTTGTGGGCGTAAAGGGGTCGGCGATGGCTTTCTTTTGAAGGCGCGGTCAGCGAAGCCCAAATTTATAACAAGACGCTCTACCCCGCTATACGATTTTTCTTTTATAATTAACAAAATAAAAACCATAGAAGAATGGCTCTCTGTCCATCCGATCGTCCAATGTCATTTTGAGCCGTTCGATCATATTAAAAGTAGTTGCTCCAGGTAGTTGGTTTGTTTATATTTTTCCTTTATTTGCGCGGTTTGTCCTTTTATTTTTCCTTTTTCTTTTGTAACATTGCTATTTACCTTTTGTTTTTGTTGGGGTTATGTTATAAAATCCTTATTTATAGAAGTCATAAGACCTAGATCTTTTCTTTACTAATTTTTTTTTTCTTGGATATCCATGAAATCAATCTTGTGAAGAGTTAAAGAAAAAGTTGTAGAAGAGTGCAGTATAAACGTGAGCTTAGTGTGAAGTGTAATGAGGCGATCTAATAATTTTATAAGGTTCTATCTATTTGTGTAATTTTTAAATGATTGCATGTGTTTGAAAATTCCTTTTAAGATCTTATATTCGATAAAAGAGTGACTCGTTAGAATTTTCTTCTTTACTGAAAAAACAGTTGAAATCCGGTCAATACATATTTTACATCGAAAACTAGAAAAATGGATTAGTATTAGTAGGTGATTGAATTAGACATCGAAAGAAAACAAAATGAATTGTGCTCCAAAGTAAGAATACTAGTTCTCTTTTTACATTTTCCTTCATGGGAAATGAATTATATACTTGACTTTCAATCGAATCATAAAATCATAAATTGAAGAGTTCTCTTTTCATGGTTTAAAATTCAATCCGAGTCATTTTTACTTGACTGAAAATGCTTATTTTTATTTTTCTTTTCACATTTACCCTTTTTCTCTCCTTTAAATGGCAAATTGCAGAAAACTTTTTTCTCTCATTTAGGAGAGAAGTTGATTGGCGGAAAAAAAAAAAAAAATTAAATTTAAAAATAAAAAAAAAAACTAAGGAAAACGTGGACTTTAATCACATGGAGTTCTGAGTGATGGAGATGGAGATGAAAACTTTTAAAATTTCCTCTGTAAACAAATGTTGAACACTTCAAAATACATAAAAATAACACTCACAAGTCATAAGCTTTACATTACATGCCCCCCAATGGCCTCAACCACAGTGAACAACCCCCCCAAAAAAGAAAAGAACACAAACAACACACACTCCAACTAAGAAACTGCCCCTAGCCTTCAAACTCACCAGTCTTCACCCACTGTCCATACTTGTTCATCATCTTCTCATCCAAATCCTTGGCCTTGACCTCAGCTATCTTTGCAGCATTTTCAATGGATTCTTCTTGAACTTTAGCGATTCGCCGGCTCCTCTTCTTCGTCATGGCCTCTCTCTCAGCTTCCAACCCCTCATACTCTCTCACCCAGCAGCTCTGCACCACACAGCTCAACACCAGTACTACCATCTGCATCATCAACATTGCCATCAGAACCCCACATTCCAACCTCACCAAAAGCTTGGCCTCTTTCAGGTCCCGGGGCGACTTGAGCATTGAAATGGTAGAACGCTCTTTGGTAAACAAGGCCAATATGCCAAGCAATTGTCCGATCAGTGAGGCAAGGAGAAGTGAAACATGGGTTATGAAGCAGAGGTGGGTGAGCTGAGAGTAGAAGCCTACAAAGGAGGAGAGAATTGAGATGCCAGAAATCATCAGGAATGCCATGCCCATTGACGTTGGGGGCATCCTGAGGAGGATAGTAGGAACTAGAGAAGTGACAGAGAGTATGAAGAGAGTGAAATTCAAACATGAGAGGAGAAGATTTGGGAAGGAACAAGAGCTCCTAAGATTGGATTTCGAGGCAGCCATTTCTGGGTTTCAGGTTTGAATTGCTTCAGAGAATCAAATGGGTTTTGATTTGGAGGTGGAGGTGGGAAAGAAGATTTTGAATTTTTATAGTAGGTGACAATGGCATTTGGCCGTTGAGTCTACAACGGCTAGGTTTGGATTGGAATGATGGCCCATTGTCGTCCTCGACTGACGTTATATTCCCTCCTCAGGGTTTCAAATTCTAAGGCCTACAGTAATGAATAGAAACTAATCCACCTGAGCCGTTTGATTGATCTATCAAAACAAATCGGAACCCAAACAAATACTAATCCCACCCACCAGTTTCTCTCAACCCAAAAAGAAAAAAATATCACCCCTTTTTTTTTTTTAATTGAAAAAATCATATCAATTAACTCAGCCACTAATATTTCAAAGTGAAATGAATACTTTGATGAAGGGTTACAACAGCACTCTTTTTCAAAATACATGACTGGTGGCATCTATGAGGGCCAAGAAGAGAATTTCAATTCATGTCAAGGACTATGTAAAGGCATTGGTAGCACCCAGGAAGAAGATAGAGGACCAGGTGAACATATAACAGATTGAAAGTTAAATATCATTTACATGAAGCAAAAGAACAAAAGTAGATAAACCATCATTTGGTGTGCAACTACACTCAGCTCAAGGAAATAACAGCATGTACAAGTACTTGTGTAAATCTGCAGCATCCTGATCCATTGACATACGATCCCCTCTCCCCTATTGATGGCATTGCGTGATAAAACATTAACAAGCCCATTGCATGAAAGTCCCTCCATATTGAGGAAGGCTAACCGCTTGAATAAGTAGTTACATCTGTGACATCAGTTTCAGGTCTCTGCTGATCCTGCTGAAATTTTTTTGGCAAAGTAAAAATGCATTGTAAAATCAAACTGTGGAGCTACTTTGTAACAGATTAATACCAAACCCATCTTATCCATACCCATCTGTTGTATATTGCAAATGTACCATTAGAGATTCTGAAATCTAAACTACACAAAGGCAAGTTCACAAATTCAACACGCATGGAATCAAGTAATAATTCATTTGAAAAAGGCATAGCAAAACAAAGAGAATTCATTCGTATTAGCATGTTCTACACAGCCTAGGATGTCCATGGTGTACATGGGTGTCAACCAATCAAATAAAAACAAACAGAATCACAATAAGAGCTAGGAAATCAGTACACTTTCAAAAGTGAATTTTCATGTTTGAGTTGAAGAATAAAAGTTCGAGTGACCAAAATACTTGAAAGCTACAGCTTTCATCCAGATATTGGATCAAGAGTTTTAGTTGATAAACCTCTCATAAGTGTTTCATACAACATATTATGGATGCATGACTCACTAGAAGAAATAAATTGGGAAAATCTCCTACATACAGAAAATTTTCAATTATCATCTATTAAGTGATTAAACTCAACAAGTCATACCTGGTCTTTAGGCTTGTAGAAATTGTAGATGTCAGTATAGGTTAGAATGGTCTCAACTCTATCTAATGATGCTTGCAACTTTCCTGAGTTCATGTTGAACCATGGTTCACCAGTACCCAGAGCCCTAATTAATTCAAGGTTTCAACCATGAACCATAATTAATCAATCAAAGAAATAGTTAAAACAGAAAGAAGAACCAAACTGCATGTAGTTTAAAAAGCAAGAAGTTATATATTAACTAATAAAAAACAGTAAAACCTTCACAGAAAAGGAAAATAGAAATACTGATATATTGAAAGCTCACTACATTAATGTAGTGAGTTCTTTGATTTGATATACTGACTCTCTCTTGTAGTGAGTACTTTGAATTTGACTATTGTAAGGCCGCAAAATCTCTACATTCTTAAATGCATACAAGACTAAGGTACTTGCCCAGTAACTTCTGGAAGTACATAATCAGCCCTCCACCCAAAGCGCATATCCACACCAGGGCACACACCAAGAGATGTCTTATTCCGGATCCGAGATATACCATCTCCACCAAAACATGTAGTAAGTTTCCATTTCCATCCAGTAGCATTCATTTGAAAATTATGGCCTACTCCAACCTGCTTTTTCCAACATTTTGCAGTGTGATTATTATGATACTAGTAAGGTTGGTATATGCTAAGCCAAGTGTGCTTGAGATGGTGCAAAGGATTCATAATATGCTTTGGTGGTGTAGGAAAGTTGGGTGGGGCGTTGAATAAAGGATCAGATTGAAAGCATCAAACCTGGAGATTCAAATATCCAGTTAGAGGAATCTTTTTTGAAAGAATACGAACATCCTGATGGATAGGCTCATAGATGAACTTCCACATCCGTTCAGGAGCTAAGGGCTTCAAGACAAGCTTTCCTTGAAACTCATTGCATGGAGCATTATAGAACTGAACCAAAATAATGACCTCAATGAATCAGTTTTCAGAAGCAGTCAATATGAGTTAATAGTTCTAGCTAAGATTCTATGCATAGCAGCTTATATTTATAAAAAAAAATGTATACACAATAACTGCAGGACATTTTTATTGGTAAATGAAAGTTTTAAGATTTTATAAAGTACGTTGCAGTTACTCGTTATGAAGCACATAGAAATCCAGTATTTAAACATCAGGAGAAAAAGAGAAGAAAAGAAAAGAAGAACCTACAAACTAGGACACAAAAACCAATCCACAAGCAACAAAAAGACACAATCATACCATCTAGATATAATATTTTTCTTTTGTCATATCATGACACTTCAAAATGTGTAAAGCACCCTCCTTTAAACATATATGATTAACCCGGGATGCGTATCCCAACATATGCATCAAACACCAGAATTGTATATAAGGCACCAGAAAGGTAGCATGTGTTTACACAGTTTTACTATCCTACACCACCACAATTGTCTTCCACTTAACCCTGTGTCTGCTCCCCTGTTGAATAGCATCATTCTCATGGGTTGTTTAAAGTTTGCAAATTCAAAACATACACATCATAAAAAATAAAACTTTCTCCAAACCAAACTTTATTCAAACACCAGTCTTCACAAAAACAGGACATCTGGTGGCCAGCATGGAGAGTAACCCATCAAAGTAAATACTCATTAAACATAGCAAACAGAGAATTGAGCATTGGCTTATCGAAAATTTCAAACCATTTGAACTGGGCACATAATATAACCGTTAAAAACCGTGAAGAAAATATAATATATGCATATACCTCCAAATTGAGGCCGACCCTTAAACCTTGCACTTCTTTCCGGAACTTGAGAAACAACTCTGATGGTATCAAATTAATACTGTAAAGCTCTTCCCAGGAAGTGGGTTCTTCACCATTCGAACCCCAGTCCATTTTTTGATAAATTAAGAACTGTAAACTCTACGGACGATGCTTTGGTTCAGTCGCTCTCTGCTTCTGGACCGAGAAATGGAGTTAGAGTGGACAGGGAGAGTCGGGAGAGGTTTGATGAAATGTAAACTGAATTTACAGAAATACCATTCAACATTTAGAAAATATCGGGCATGTCCAATTAATAATATAGTAGAGGCTGTGGAGCCAACCCTTCGGCCATAGTCCAAATTGTCAAAATAAGATGTTAGTTCATTTGCGTTGACGTTGGCCCACCAAGACTTCTACAATGTTCTGGCCCACCATTATCTCATCAATTCTCAATCTACAAAGAATTGATTTCAAGTTTGTTTGTTAAAAAGAAAAAAAATAATTTCTAATGATTTCAAGTTAAAACCTTTTGGTAGTTTATGTTTTTTTTTTCGGGGTTCATACACAAACGAATTGTCCAAAACTCTTCCATTTATTTGGTTATGACATTGTCGTTAAAGTAAACTTGAAGGCACATGTTTCTTGAACCTTTGACAAGAGTTGGATTGGATATCGCAGCCTATATGACTCAAATATAGCATATCTACCAATAAGATTGAGATAACGTACGTGTACAACTCTCCCTCTTTGTTGGGTATAAATTTTGTGCTCAAGTTTCCTAACAAAATAGGTTGTCAAGATGTTAGTTATATAGTTTGTAGGACTTAAAACTAGAAGATTATTAAGTGTGAGGAGACATCGGTGCGTTGTCTTGTATGAACTCATCTTTGCCCTACTAAGCAGGTGTCGGACCCATGTGCAAACATTTGCTTTCTTACGACCCTTTGAACACACAAAACTACATAGCACCTTTTTTTTTTATTGACCTCATCCAATTGCTTAAATGCATTTATTCTTGTGTGCTATGAACTAGACATGCAACATGATCCGATCACAAAATTGATTTGCATTCCAGAATAATGATACATATAATTTGTTAAAAGTAATAGGTTCTTTATATCCTAAATTAGTCTAACTATGGTGGATGATTTGTTGATACAATGACATGATAGGCAAAATTTTCATATATAAAGGCAACTTCTAAATTCACTCCATGCCAAAGTTGTAAGTAATCAAAAGATATTTACTTTGTTACTATCTTGAATGGGATCATTTTTTGTGTTATCCCAATGATCAAATGTGACCTTCCATTCAAAATATGCACAAAGAATGTACAAATCTTAAAATATAACTCGTCATATGGGCACAACTTCTGCTTAAGAGGCAAGCAGGTAAACTTTCATTTATTTTAGCACAAGTTCACCATACAAAATTTACCCCTCTAAACAACTATGGCCCAAAAGGGGAAATTGGTTGCCACGGCATTTGTGGAAGCAAAGACCTTGCGCGTTTTGGCACAAATCTTCTGACCCACACATGCTTTCCATTGATTGTAAATTTGGCCTTGCTCACCCCACTGAGTATGGCTTCAATGGTTGATGCAGAGTGGAAAACCACACGAGCAAACAGAGATTGTTCAAAAGGCTGCACTTCTTGCATCTGCAGAGACTCGACGCAATCCCCAAATGCTGCTGTGAAAAATTGTTTCACTTCATGCTCATGTACTGGGTACCCTTTCGAGAATGTCACAAACATGGTCCTCTCGTTTGGTGGCACCAGAATTTGGGGCAAAGCTTGTAGTTGTTGTTGTTGAATTGAAGATGAAGATGAAGATGAAGAAGAAGAAGATGATGATGATAAAATCACCTGGCTGTGATCTGCTGAGTTTTGGGAAAAATTTATCTCAATGGCTTGCTTCATAATGTCATCAAATGCTGGGAGGCACACAATGTTGGCAGCTTTGGTGACACCTTGAGCTGCAGCTTGCTGATTCTCATGGAAAAATTGGAGGGACACTTCTTTTTCCATGAAGCTTTGGAGGAGAGGAATGTCATTGGCCTCAAATGGTAAAGAAAAATGGGTGCCATTGATTATGTTGAGGCATGTCACTGCCTCATCTGCAAGCTCATTGATCAAAATGAAAGGTAAAGATAGGATCTTTTTCACAGCATTCTTGAACCCAACTTTCTCCAACCAGAGCCAGAGGGCCATGACCTGCATGGACTCCAGTGGGTCCCTGCAGAGGTGAATTGCCAAGATGGTGTACAAATCTCTGTCAATGGAATGAAACAGTTTGAAACCCTCTTGCGACACAAACTGAGAAGAAGTATAAGAATCCATTTTGTGCTTCCTTCCTCCACCAAAATGTGCTAAGACCCTGCTATCTTTTTGGTAACATCAACACACAGATTCCAAAATCAGTTGAAGAAAAAGAAGATGAAAGAAAAAAGACAAGATTTTGATCACAAAAATCAATGTGGGTTAAGTTCGGAAACAAACCTGGAAGCTTTTTTCTTACGCTGGGCTGGTTTTCTCACAATGAATGAGGCCTGGTTCTATGCAACCAGGTTTTGTATGACCAAGGTCAAGAGAGCACCTGACAGCAGCACCAAAATATGAGTTCAGAGTTTGGTCCCGAGTTGATTTAAAGGCACTGCTGTCATAATGCAGTTCTTATCAATTTTCTTGTCTGTTTTTAGAGGTTTTTGTTGTTTTAGACATCACTTTTAAGCAAGAAATCATATATGGCAAGACAAAAGTTCATGTGCTTACAAAAAAATTTATGGCATATTTGCCTGGTGTCATTAAATTTCTTCCCGGTTCTGAGAAATTTTGTATTTTGGCCCTGTGAAGATTTTACAAATGCCTGAAGGTCTGTGGGTACCTTAACACTTTGTTTCTTAGTTGGCTATCTGCTAAAAACTGCAGCTTTTTTGTTTTTCCGTAAAACGGCACTGCATGCAACTAATTCTAAGACTTTGCAACCATTCTTTCTCATGCATTTTCTGTTTCTTCCTGCAGCTGAATTAATTAAGCTGTTAGAAGATTCTTCTTTCTTTTAAATTGAAATAGTTGTAGTTTGAATGCGTGTTTAAAGACCAAAATCCTAAAACACTGATTTGAAATCTTTGGTGGTTCTGAAGAAGAGACTTGTATTCACTTCTTTACTACACTGCTCTCAATGAATTGGCAGTGATGAGCATTACTTGATCAACTAAATTGGGTTTATGTATCAGGAAAATAACAGAATGACATCATTTCTGTAATTGAATGTATATCCTCAATATGAATTTTGCCTCTAGAGACGATACTTGGAAATGCTTTTCAAAAATTAACATCATTCTGTCGTTTAAAAGATGCACTTGGAGTTTTAATGGCTTCCATATAATTATATGAGTCGGTGCAATTTTTAATTATGTCAAAATATTTGGAACAAGAAACATAAATGTGATACTAGTATGATACAAATGACGCAGTGCAGTCATCAACATAACAACTAAAGCCTATATGTGGGAAACATTATAGCTCTGATTAGATCTTCAAGATGCCCGGACATGGTATGCAGATGCTGCAAGAACAGGGGAAAAACCCATGAGACTGAAACTTCAACACCACCAACATTCTTCCGGAATCGTGAAAACGAAACGTAAACCTGAACTGTCAGAGTAGATTCTTGACACTTCAAATTTCCAAGCCAGTTATGTTAGGCGTTGCTGCAGCGACACACTGTAGATCAGACAGAGAGAACGACCGCCAAGGAGAGTTCCGTCGAAGAGGAGGTGGGGATGATCCATTACCAGGAGATCTTTTACTGTCTGGATGTAGAGGTGGATGCAGAGGTGGAAGACAGGAAGTAGGAGGTGGTGAAATTGAGCTGCTCAAGTTCTCCCCAATAAGAAATGAACCTCGACTAGAGTTAGCAGTTGGTCTCTTTACTGCACCATTATTCTTCAAAGGGTTATTGCAATTCCTATCATTACTATGGGCTAATAAATTCTTGCGCTTCTTCATAAAATGATTTTTTGGCTTTTCAAGGTCCTTAACAGAAGAAACAGACGAGACATCTTCCAGGCTTGTGAAGGACTTTGATTTGCCACTATAAAACATAGATATGCCTCTCCTGAAATGAAACAGAGGACATCACAAGCATATTAGAAATCATATGCGTGAAAAGATAAGATAGTATGTCCAATCATACTTGTAAAT
Organism: Prunus dulcis; assembly: GCF_902201215.1. Classification (NCBI taxonomy): domain Eukaryota; kingdom Viridiplantae; phylum Streptophyta; class Magnoliopsida; order Rosales; family Rosaceae; genus Prunus; species Prunus dulcis. Next base: position 17,542,099 of record NC_047656.1, on the reverse strand, counting down.
ATGTTTCTCGAGAATGTAGTTTGCATGATGATCTTAAAGAGATTCATCTAAATCATGTGGAAATGATCTCCTACAATAATGGCCAAATATTTGTCACACAGACGAATTATCATTCATGCATGACACAAACCAAAGAACAATTAACAAAAACTTGCACAAAGCATGGAAGGAGTGTGGAGTGCCTTCCTTTTCAGGCTTTTTGAGAAATTCTTTTAACCATTGAGCATTTTCTTGAACAATGAAACCCTCTCATTTTTAGTTTAAAGCTCCCAATTAGAAAAGTTCAAAACTTGAACTAATCAAATTATTAGTAGAGACTGACTGTCAAAAACTCATCTTTCCTCTTCTGCCAAAAAGACGGATGTAATATACAGATAGATTGAACATTAATTCAGGCTTCTATGTCAACAAACTTCAAGAAATAAAAAAAACATGACGAAAAGAGTAAAAGAACTATACTATCTAAGGTTACATATCGCCTCCATACTAGGACTCCCTCAAAGTTTTTCTAAAGCTCTGTTTGGTTGCTGAGAAGACTAGAGAAGGTAGAAAAACTAAATTCGAACAGTTTTCATCATTGGAGGATAGTAAAGACATAAAGCAAGAAAACATTGAAATGACAACAAAGAACCACAAACAAAAAACCCAATGAAAATTAGACAGAAACAACAACGTGCCTTGATTGAATTCCCTTTCCAATTTTCAAAACGCAAACAACAAGAGCATCTACCACAAGGCTCAAACATTTAATATTCTTCTCACTTCCTCTAGCTTCACGAAAACCATACAAAACATACAAACAAATCCAAATTTATGAAACACTTGTGAGCTAAGCTTCAAACATAACTGCTTCGCTTTCTCTCTTGTTTCCAATTTTTCATTTCTGGGGGTTTCTGTATATTATTGAATAATTAGCAAAACAACAGATGCTAATAATACTCAAGCTCAAGTCTTTGTTCAATAAGAAACAGCAATATTCTCCAAAAACCAATCAAGCATCAAACTTCAACCAAAATTACGAAAACCCAATTCTCTAATTCAATAAAACTACAAAAGCAACCAATTAAAATCCAAAGTAAATAAAAACCCAGCAAAGTAAAAGGTGGCAAATAACATACTTGACAGGCAAAACCTCCTCAAGCTGGTCCATGGTGTCCAAAGGTCCTTTATACGAGCTCTGAATCTCAGCCTCACCAGAGTCGTCGCCCTCCGATGACCCATCAGACGAATCACTATTCCGACCAACTGAAGACGAACTACAAGAGTCCAAGTCCTGCTCCAAACGACGATGTTGAGCAAAGCCCTTGTTCTCCGACGAGTCGTGCATCGAGAGACAAGGCATCCCGTGGATGAACCTCGGCCTTTGGATCATATTGCCGCCACCACCATTTCTGTCTAAAGCAATAGGCATGTGGGCTGGTTCAAAGTTGGAAGCTTGCATAGAAAAAAGAGTGGATTTGGATTGAAAGAAAACAGAGAGAAGAGAGATGACTGAGATGGGCTATTAATAGCTGGTGAAGAGCACATGGGGTGGCGATATTTTCTCCATTTTTCTCATATAAATATATACTCTGTTTCTGAGAAAAGTCTATCTGAATTGAAATATGGATAAATGAAGCGAAGGGAAAGATAAAAGGAGAGAATAAATAAGTGAGGCCAAGCCTTATCCTGATTTGAACCAAAACTTAAAATATGGGAATATGGGGAACAGTAAACTGAGTTATCTGCTTATTAATTTATCCATTTTTAAAAAAAATCTTTTCTTTTGGGGTGTGGGGAGATTTTGTGTGTGGTCGGCTCATGGTATGAACTGTGGTGTTTTGATGCTGAACAAGGATCTGGTTGATTCTGTCTGTGTGTGAATGTGATGGCTGGCCCCACTGTGATTTTGATAATGATGAATATTTCTTTACACTTTGCTCTTAGCAAGCGCCCAAAGTCCTCATCCATCCCAACCAAAAAGGAAAAAGATGATGATCATAGATTCTAGCACATTGGTTGATTTATGCTTGCTTGCAGGTTTCACCAGAACATGGTTTCCCATAATATCTAGAATCTTTTAATAAATTATATTTTTTGGTAAACACAAAAATCTCTATTATGCCTTCTCATCGGGTACAAATTCTTAGGTATATAGTTGTGTAAATACTTATTCTTTGTATTTCTCTCATAATGTGGCTTGGTGATAGTGTTTTGTTCGTGCACCTATCATTTGTGTTCCTCTCCTCATGAGAACAAGATAGAGAGATTCGAAAAGCAATTGTACATTCGTAATATTTATCACTATGGTATATGGTATTATGTCATATACAAATAACACGTTTAATAATATAAGAGTGGTTTATTCATAACAATTTTGAATTTTTATGAGCCGAGTTGAAATTTAGAATAAAGATCACGTATTGTAGAACTTCACATGCTATTTATACCATATTTATTGACTTCCTCTCTAATACAAACATGTCGCATACAGTGGCGAAGCCAAAATTTCATGTGTGTGGGGGCCTCTTACAAATTATAAAGAATCAAAAATTCGAATTCATAATACATACGAAAAATAGTATATATATATATATATATATCACATATTGCAAGAGATAGACAAAGAGTAGCAACTTAAAAAAAAAAAAAAAAAAAAAAACCTTAGGCCCCTTTATGCATTCATATCATACATGAAAAAATGTTTTATGTAAATATTGACTAAGTATGAAAAATGGTTTTTCATAATAATCATTTTCTTAAGATAATTTTTGGCGGCTTTTATTCCTTACACATCAAATAAGAAAACTTGATTTTATGGGATTTTAGTATGAAGTATATATTGACTTAATGAGCCATCATTTTTAGCATAAATTGTATTTTGCACTAAAAACGATTGTTTGATATTTTAATTTGGTGGGAATTTGATTTTCTAGTATTTTTATTTAAATCCAAATAGGGGGTACTTCCTTATTTACACTATAAACTTAAGTAAATGGAATAATATAAAAATAAATGAAAGTAAAAGGACAAAGACATTTACTTAAAGGTTGAAAATGGAAATAAGGTAATCTGTACACTTGAAGTGCACCACCACCAGTTGAGCAAAATGACAATTTGAAGCACCTCCTTGTGCCTTAATAGGTCCACCACAACACATATGAGTACATATTAAAACAGAAAGTATTTAAAAGTAATATACATATAGATATACATAAAAATATATTACTTTTAAAATATAAAAAAACTTGAGTGAGGGCCCGGGACCACACTGGCCCCTGTGTGGCTCTGCCTCTGGTCGCATATATAATGATAGGAGTCACCTCTATTAAATAGATGATTAGTAAATGTGGTACAAATAATATTATTGTTCTATTATATATTCTAATGCTTCTCGAAAGTAAAAGCTATAGAAAAAGGACAAAGATATGATGATGTGTAAACTCGAACATTCTAGAATTGAACTTGTAGAAACATAAAAGCATCTATATTTACTTTGATACTCATAGTTTACGACTGAATGCATCTATCTTTAACTTTAAGATTTTGTGTTGGATGAAGGTAGGTCTTCACTAAAAATGAAGTCAATGGTGTAATCTTTTGTGCAACTTTTGTTGTTAGGCAAAGCAACATGCACTCAAAATGAAGTTAAAAACACAAAACATTAAAGTAATCGATGCATCCACCACACAAAAAAAAGGAGGGAGGATAACATTTAACAGTACCTACAGTAGGTGACAGTTTGGACATCGAATTTTCCAAAAACACATAGCAGGTACTGATGAGGGGCATTTTGCACGTCTCCGTTGAATGAGGAGAAATTAGGGGACGAAAGAGATGATTTTTAAGAAGCCTTGTAATAAAGTGGGCCTCAACCCCACATGAAAATTGAATTTGGGGTCTAATGATCTTTTGTCTCTTTCTTTGACTTTCTGCCTTTGACTTTGACGCAATTGAAGTCAAGATATTCTCCAGAAGTGAGCCCAACTACTATCTAAGCAAATAAAGCCCAACCCAAATCTAAATTTCTCCCGGACACTTTGAATCTTGCATTCCCTTGCATCATCTCCCTTTTCTTTCCAGTTTCTCACCCTGTTTCGCTCAGATTTGGGTCCGGATTATCCTTCCCGTTCCTCCCTTCCAAAATTTCAAATGAATTGAAAGAAAAAATCACCCGAGTTTTCTTGCCTCTAGTTTCATGTCGTTTGGAAGCGAGTACCAGATTCGTATGTTTTACACATTCAAAGACATTATGAACCTAGCGAACCCCGTTCTTACTGTTTCTTTTAACATCCAAATGTCTTGTGTTCTACATTTTCATTCATCTATTTCTTTAGGGAATAATTAGTATTAAATATTTTAATTAACTTCGTAAGTTTTATTATATTTTTTCTTTAATAACATTTTAAAATACTAATTAAAGTAATTAAAAAAGAAATGCAGAGCTCGGTATGGCCGCCAGCTATATTTTTAAATTATTATATTTAATAGGTATAGCCGACCGGCTATACTTTTAAAATATTCTAATTAAATAGTATAGCCGCGCGGCTATACTGTTAAAATATTCTATTTAAAGTATATATAGCCGTGCGGATATACTTTATAAATATTCTATTTAAATGGTATAGCCGCCCGGCTATACTTTTAAAATATTCTATTTAAATGGTATAGCCGCACGACGGTATGTTTAAAATATTCCTTTTATAGAGTATAGCCGGACGGCTATACGTTTAAAATATTCTATTTAAAGAGCATAGCCGCACGGCTATACGTTTACTCCTCCCCTGCGAGGTCCATGGCTCGCAGAGAAGAGAGGTCCATTCAACCAATCTAACAAATATAAAAATGAACATCGAGATGAAGAAAAGTGGATCTAAAAATGATTTTGGCCTTTCAATTGGGTTTGCGTTGATGCAGCGTTTGTCTGCTGAACCTTCAATGGCTATCCAATGTTAATCTTCTTCAACACAATTTTTCCTTTTCATTCTATGGTGAACCCAAGAGAGAGTCAAGATCCAAATAATTACACACACTTGCTATCTGCATTTATTAGTTTGTTTTTAGCCTTATGAAAATTCAGATATATCATCTACGTTAAAGGAGGAGTCTATGATGACTGATGAGACTGTGATTGTGACAAAAAAGATGCCAAATGTTACCATATACGGTGATGGGTCACAGAAGAGCATCATCACCGGGAATAAGAACTTTGCAGACGGATATATATATAAGGCCTAACTCACCATTTTAAACCATATGATATGCTCCACTTCCATACTTACTGTAAGAAGTTAATGCCATTGTCAATGGCACTTATTCCTTTTTTTTTCATTTGTTTCTGTTTCAACCGCCTTAGGAGAAGGTTTTGTGGCAAAGTCCATGGGATTCAGAAACACGGCAGGTCCTGAGAAGCATCAGGCAGTGGCAGCAAGAGTGCCAAGACTGATAACAGGGTCAAGTGGTCTGGATATAAAGTCATTGACAAGACAGAGGCCATGAAGTATACTGTTGGGACTTTCCTGAAAGGGAATGCTTGGCTCAGGGCCAAAGGGGGTTCCTGTTCGCTTAAAAAAAATAAGGACCCACTCTCACAAAGTGGGCCCAACCAATATCCAACCCATTAAGCCGAATAATTGTGGAACCAAATAAAGCCCAACCCAAATCTAAATTCTCCTGGAAATTAGACTCCTCTTCCTCCTTTTTTCTCACTCAGCCGCCGCCAAAACCAGTGGTACACTCATCAGATCAGACACAGCAAGTGAAACCTCGTCGTACGCAGTCGACAATCGCAATGACGAGAATCGAAACCTACGAGGACTTTGTCAAAGTTCACGGTCTGCTTCTGGCAGCCTCGGGATTGCCTCAGTCACTGCACCGCCAGCTGTTCCAGAAGCTTCTTTCGGAGAGCTTCGATGGCGGGTCCCACTTCCAAATCGAGCCCACCGAGGACGGCCGTCAGCGGCGTCTTGTTTTGACCTCCGACTCCATGCCCGAACACTCCGACGTCTTCCTTATCGATCACGCCTGGACTTTCCGCCTCTCCGACGCTTACAAGCAGGTTCTTTACTTCTCTAGCCGTCCTGATTTTCTAGTGCTCTGTTTGGTTTCCGAGAAAAATTCGAAAAGAATGAAGCTTTAATCTTTGGGGGTTTGTTTGGTTGTGTAGTTAATGGAAGTTCCTGGGTTGGCTGAGAGGATGGCGGCGATAATGTGTGTGGATGCTGATTTGAATTCTGAGTCAGAAGAGGACCGTTTGAGTGAGGGCAATGCAAAACGGAGCGTTTTGGAGGTACTGGAAAATGAGATTACTGAAGCCAACGGGAACGTGAGGTGGTTGGAGCTTGAGGACCTTGACATCGATGATGAAACGCTGTCGTCCTTAGACTTGTCTACTAAGAGCCCAGTATGTCATTTCTAAAGCTCTATAAACCCAATCAGAAGTGTTCGAAAAATCGGCATAGGCGCTGCCTAGTCGCTAGGCGGCCTGGGCGGGTCGGGTCCTTTTTTTTTCTTTTCCCCCCTGACTTTAAAGAAAACCTACCTCAAGCTGCCTCTCTCTCCTCTCTCTCCTCCTCAAGCAGTTCAAAATAAATTTATAATTACCGCCTAGCGATTTTTTGAACATCTTGCAGTATTTTATTTTCCTAAGGTCTAGTATGTTTATACTTTCAGGGTTTGTTTGCATTATCCTTGTGTGGAAATAAGCTTGAGAATGTGGGAGTAGTTGTTCGGGAAGTTACTAAGTTCAAAAATCTAAGAGCTCTATGGCTGAACAATAACCCAGTTGTACAAAATTGGTAAGCATGCTTATTAATATTCAGAAAGGTGTTAATGTCTGCTTTAACTGAGCCACTTCTGAGAGATTTTGTTTTGTTTTGTTCTGTTTTGTTTTTGTCAACTCAGTGGTGATGAATTGGCAGATAAAGTTCTTCGAGAATTGCCGAATCTTGAAATATATAACTCAAAGTTTACCTCCAATTATGATGAGTGGGCAATGGGGTTTTGCGGAGGAGTGTATGATAAGGAAAATCCAGGGAGCGTTGATCAGCCTGACAACGCATTGAAGCAAGTCACTGATCTTGATCTGTCAAATAGATGTATTCACAATTTGTTCAATAAGGTTCAAGCATTTTCTATATATCTCTCACTTTTTTCACAAAACCATTTTACTATTTCTGCTGACGAAGTCTGATATTTTATTTTACGTACATGGTAAAGGATGATGGTGGATTTTTAGAGTCAAAGAACATACTTAGATGATTGGTAAACTAGCAGCATTCACTGATATGGTTACTTTTTCTTCTTCTTTTTTTTTCAGGCATTTACACCTCTTCAGCTTCCATGTCTTTCATACTTGAATCTTCGGGGAAATCCATTGGAAGAGACCGCAGTGGGTGACTTGTTGCAGTTACTCAGGAATTTTCCTTCTTTACAGTCCCTGGAGGTAATATCTTCAGGAATACTTTTCTCTAGCATAAAGTTTCCTTCGTTGAACAAACCACTTTGACTATAATTAAAATGTGAACTTATTTTATAGGTGGATATTCCTGGCCCTCTTGGAGAAAGTGCTGTACAAATTCTTGAATCTCTTCCTAATATTTCAGTACTAAATGATGTCAATGCATCAAAAATACTTGAAACTGAAAAGGATGTGGTTGACTCAGTGCTTCAGCCACGTCTTCCTGAGTGGACTGCAGATGAGCCACTTACTGATCGTGTTATAAATGCAATGTGGCTATATTTAATGACATATCGACTTGCAGATGAGGAGAAGATCGACGAGACCTCTGTACTGTATGTTTCTCAATCTCAAAGAAAACAGATTTCTCGATGATTCATGCATTGAAAATGTCCATGAACATAAGCGGTGGATTATTAAAGTATTTTCAAATAGAAAAGCATGGTTATAGTGGAGCATTGCATATCGTTGTACTCTGGTTCTGCTTGTTTGGTGTTTTGTTGTATCTCTTGAATAATTGAGATCACTATCGTCACAGAATAAATAAATTGCACGTACATGAATAAACACCAATTATTTACTTTGAACTGATGATCCTCTGCTTTGTTGTTCTTTGTAGATACGTGATGGATGAGCTGGGTTCAGCTTTGCGGCATAGTGATGAGCCAAATTTCAGAGTGGCACCTTTTCTCTTCATGCCAGAGGGGACACTAGCATCAGCTGTGAGGTTGTCAATTTTTTTTTTTTTCCATTTGCTTTTCTGTTTTTCTTACGAATTTTCCTCGTCTTCTTAGATGAACTTGGTATCCAATTTATAATTGTACTGTAGAAATTTCATTCTTCTTGTTTGTATGGCAAAATTGGCAATTTGAAAGGTAGATGCAGAAACCTGGGTTCTTTGGAGTAATGGATTTAATTGCCTATGTTCCTTTTGGTCCTTTACATAGGTCCATGGAGATGTTATATGCATAATTTGTACTGATACATCTTTGTCTTTGGTGTAATTTGTATGAGAAACTACCACGGTAATTAAAATAATTTATTGGTTGTATTATTTTCAGCTTCTCGATATTATGGCCAATCCAGAATGTTCAAAAAGGTTATGAGTGCACTCGTGATTATCTTTTTGGTATTGGAGAGGACAAGCAACGTTCTGCCAGACTCACAGCTTGGTTCAATACACCGGAGAATTATTTTATTAGAGTATGGTTACCTAATAAAACATTAGGATTTGGTTTGAGCTATAATTTATTTTCAAATTGTTGCTTGTCAAAAATTTTGATATTAATTGACATTAATTTCTGCAGGAGTATGAAAAGCACCAGCGGAGCTTGAAATCAAAGAATTTAACCTCTCTGACGTTGGATTCATGTCCAACAAGAAGCCTGCATCGTAGTGAAACCTCGGCTTTACATGTGTACACTGATATACCTCAAGTAGAAGAACTGTTGACACGTCCTGAGTTTGTAATCAGTAAGTATTGTAGTTCAGTTTTGCATGACTTTCTAGGCTTAACTTCTTATGTACTTGTTCAGGAACTCTCCTTTTAGAATATTTTGAGTGTGTGTATTTTATGTTGCCATGCTCTGATAGATCTCTCTCTCTCTCTCTCTCTCTCTCTCTCTCTCTCGGTTTTGGGTGGTGCTTTCAGCCACTGATCCGAAGGATGCAGAAATCATATGGACGTGTACACAGGTGGATGAGGATATGAAGAAGGCTACAGGAATAACAGACAATCAGTACATAAACCAGTTTCCTTTTGAGGCGTGTATTGTGATGAAACATCATTTGGCAGAGACTATTCAGAAGGTTAAGAAACCAGATTCACATTGGATGCAAATGCTAGTGTTAATACTCTTCTACATGATCCTCCTTTGTCTTTCGTCCGTCAGTTTAAAATATCTTAAGTTCTCTCCCTTCAAGACAATCGTCTTGCTTATTATAATTGTTTACCAAAAGTGAAATAACAGAATCTTTTTACCCCCTATTAACAGGCGCATGGATCTCCTGAATGGCTGCAGCCTACGTATAATCTTGAAACACATCTGTCTCAACTTATTGGTGACTATTGTGTACGTAAAAGAGATGGACTTAACAATCTATGGATCTTAAAACCTTGGAACATGGCACGAACTATAGATACAACTGTCACTGGTAATAGATCTGCTATCATACGGCTCATGGAGACTGGACCAAAGATATGTCAGAAGTATATTGAGCACCCAGCTTTGTTCCAAGGGAAAAAATTTGATATCCGCTACATAGTTTTAGTCCGGAGTATGAACCCTTTGGAAATATTTCTTTCAGACACTTTCTGGGTATGCACGTTGTCTCTGTTGAGTAGATTCTTTCTGATTTCCAATCATGAAGGGATATTTTTACCTTCTGTGGAGTTGATGGGAAGAACATCCCTTCAGGTCTTTATTGTTTGAATTATTATCTGTAAGAATTCTCTTTTCAACTAGTTATTTTCATCTCCATTTCAGGTTAGATTGGCAAACAACCAATATTCTTTAGACCAGCACAGTTTGTTTGAGTATGAGACTCACTTTACTGTTATGGTATGTTCTGCACACCATGCCGTAGCATAAGGATTATAATTCAGTTTTTGAATTATTCAACAGGACTTTATATAATGTTAATTCATTTCATAACCACTTCACTATGGCTTTCAGAACTACCGAGGGACATTGAATCACAAGAACACATCGGAATTTGTGAGGGAATTTGAACAGGAGCACCAAGGTATAAGGGGCATGTCCAGTTTGTATTCGTTTGCTTGCTTCACCCTCAAGAGAAAAGGTTTTTAGGCTTTTAGCATGCTAAGCGTACTTGACTAACTTCTTTCGTTGATTCTGTGTTTGTTGCAGTTAACTGGTTGGATATTCATTCGAGAGTTAAGAAAATGATCCGATCAGTCTTTGAGGCAGCTGCACGAGTACATCCAGAGATGCATAGTACAACATCGAGGGCCATGTATGGGGTGGATGTCATGCTTGACAGTTCTTTCCAGCCAAAGTTACTGGAGGTATGTGCATTTTAAGCAACATCATCTTTTTCTGATTCTTCACTTTAGTATCAATGAGGTGCTTATTGAAGTCCGAAGTTCTGCAAAATTAGGGATTGCTGAACTCACTTTCGTGCTAGTCTCAAACAGTGATGTGCGAATAATGCAATTTTGACCGCTTTGTAGGTGACCTACTGTCCTGACTGTGGAAGAGCATGCAAATACGATATGGAGGCTATAGTTGGAGACAAGGAAGTAATTAGAGGCCGTGACTTTTACAATTATGTCTTTGGTTGTCTCTTTTTGAACGAAACAACTCATGTTAGGCCATTGTAATTGAGCTATAGAGGACCAAATAGAATTGTAAGGATTGCGTATCGGCAGTTTTGGGCCATCAAACCCACAAGTTATTCTCTTACGTCTTGTACAATGGAAAAGTTGTAATCAAATCCTTCCGCATAACATGCTGGTTTTTGAAAAAGAGTTACAGCTTTGTTTTGATAGATTTATTCACAATTGTTATATACAAGTGTAATGCTTCGTGTCCATTTTCCCTCCCAAATTTTCTTTCCCAAACTGAAGTAAATGAAAGGGAGAGAATTACAAATATGCACGTCTAGAAAAAGTGATGAAGCTCCAAGCTACTTGGTTGGTTCAGATGAGGATTGTGATTGACTTCTGAGCGTTGGAATCTTCTTTTGTAATTCAAGATTGGACATCCGCTCAGCCTCCAATGCTCGTTCAAGCTTTAATATCACAAATCACCATATTCGTTATCCAAAAATTTCATGGCAAGAAAAATGATAAGCCAACTACATTGACAAAGTGTAGCTATTCACAAATAACTTGAGGAGGGATGATAATACCTTTGCTGCTCGGGTACTCCATTCTCCTAAAATGGCTCTCAATCTTTCGTTCTCCTCTACGTACTGTTCAAATAATAGTTAAAATGGGTAGGAAATCGAAGAATAAAGAAAAACTATGCAATACAAGAATCTAACGGCATAAACATGAGGTTTGATTCACAGGATTTTTAGGGTTTTGGGCAGATATTAACCAAATATTTAATTTTGAACATTAAGAGTTAATACAGTAGGATACCTGATTGTTGGTCGTCCGAACTTTCTGGATTTCAGAATCCCTCTCAGCTATCAACGACCGAGCAAGCCTTAACTCAGACTGCAATTGATTCATCTGCAATGTAAATATATCTCTGAGTTAACTATTAACGTTGATTATGTGATGTAGAAGACAACAACATATGAAGCATTCAAATATTCATTCTGATGATATCAGCTAACTGCATCAAACTAACAACCTTTGAATTTTCATAAAGTATCAAGAGGAAAACCCACTTGGTATTCAAACCAGGTATTACCTCAGCAGAAACCGTCCGTAGTTCCTGATCACGAGCTGCCAATAGATGGGCAAGGTCAACCTGCAAAAACAGACACTGGTAAGCATTGCTTTGATCATTTTTCATATAACAAATAGCATGAAACAAGATCACTGCTTAAATTACTATGGCAGGCATGCAAGCATGCATGCAGTCCTAAAATATGCATGTCCATGTTAGAAATCACTTCAAGAGCTTTTCCTATTCAACAGAGTACTTCAATAATAGAAATTAATTACCTGAGGTGTGCTTCCATCATTAGTTCGTTCATAGTTACTTAAGCACTCTTGCAATCGAAGGATCTATACAAGTTTAGAATAAGAATAAATAATACAATAATAAAAAGTCGACTAGAAAAAACTTAATATGCAAACATGGAACACCTAATTTCCCATGCCACACTTAAGTGACTAAAAGCATTAGTCAAAAACCTGAGGGAACTGCATGTTAGAAGAATCAGTGCAATAATACAACCACCAATCTCAATAATACACCATGAGATACCTCTTCACTCAAAAAATGAAGGTTTTCACGCTGATATTGCAACAAAGCCATCTGCTGATCAGAAAGTCGACCAGCATCATGATACCTGTCACAACACATATTGCATCAGTTTTAGTTGAAGTATTAATGCATATGCCTCTTTGCATGTGCACAAGCAAAAGAAACTTCTTCCCTTAGGATGCTTGAAATATAGCAGTTTCCAGTTCATCCAAGTATCTTCGGTTATGAACTGTTAGAAATTCTTGTGATGTATCTCTCTTCCATTCTTATAAGGGTTGGAAGCAAGATTATAGGATATCACTGGAAAAAAGAAAAAGAAAAAAAAAAGATGATTACCTCAAACCTTCCAAAGAACTTGAGGGTTGAAGGGGAGAATATAATGACTTTAAGACATCAGGCTGGGAATTTAATGAGTTGTACTGGTGAACATAACCTGGAAACACCGGAATTAAAAATAAATGAGATGTGACTACAATCAATATAAGAGCTCATGTTCTGTATATAGCTGTGCTTGTTGGAGCTCTACTTTGTGCAAGATATGATAAAAATACAGGATTAAGTACAATGTTTGAGTGCAAGGATAACTTTTTCACATAACCAGCATGAAATAATAGTATACCAAATGCCCTGTGAATCTAATTCATTGAAATTCCATCCAGTAAAATGGAAGAATTTTAAATCTCTTGGGCATAAAATTGGGGAATAAATAGGCTTTTCAAATCACCTAAATAAGGTCTGATTAAAAAACAATCCCTTATTTGATCCAAAAGAAAAAATCCCTTATAAGACAGGATCCCATATTAAGCCTCCACCCTCCAGCATGACAACCAAGAAAGTTCCCCAAGTAAGCTAGCAAGTAACCTGATAAATACTTCAAACTTCGTAATTAAAATGCACTTCCCAAATGCACACACTCTCACCAATATAGATACTCATAAAAGATCCGGCACATATTGCTTCAATTACCATAACAGTCCTGCAAAATATAAGGGTAATCAATATTCAGTCGTGGGCCAATTCATAAAACTAGTTTTCATATCAAATTTATCCAACCAAAGTCCACACGACATCTTGATTTCCTGGGCCAGAATTTGAAATCATTAATGTTGTTGAAATCATGGATTTGAAAAGGGGTAAAGAAACTGGAAAGGAGATAACAGATACATATTCTAATTAAGAAATTATTATGCTCAGCATCATAGGTTGGTGTTGATACCTCAAAATTGCGGGCAGAGTAAGGAAACTGATGTGGGGTCTCCAGACCATGACAAGTAACATTGCAGCAGTTCCTAACATTCAAGCAATATATCAGAAACCAAATTCAAATAATAATGCTAATAATAAAAAATTCAGGGAGAAAATAACAGCAGAAAAATAATAGGTAGACATATTTCAAGACGGAGGGGGAAAAACAGACCAAAGAAACAACTCAAACACAAACCGGCATACCATATGAAGTAGCTGCAAAAGGTAGGCGAACAATATGCTTCAACTTCTGGCTGAAACTATAATACCCCTGTGAAACAACGTGCATCTCGTGGTTAACAAACCAAGTAAGTTGTAGCTTATGTAACAGCAAAATTTAGCATCCCAACACAAAAATACTACCGGACAAGTAATACTGAAACAGGAGTGCAGTTTAGAAGCTGGATCCATTTAATAAGTTTATCAGAGTCACTCCCACTCGGAATATGCAATTCTGAAACTCGGGGGAAGATTAATCCCCCATAAACTAACTTTTGGTGTTGATGACCCTTTTGCACCAACATAAACTTTCAGTTCAAAGGGTGTAGCTACTCGGAAGTTGTATTTGTGTATAATGTGGGTTCCATCCTAGGAAATAGAAAACTAATTAAACAAAAAGGTTACCTGCAAGCGTATTTTCTGAACTTGGTATACCAGATACTGCTGAAAGATGCCTGAAAACGTTAAACACAAGCTCTAGTGCATCAAAGATTCAATTTTGATGTGTAAACAGTAAAATTCGCTATAATTGAACAATTCCCAGATCAAAAATTACAAAAAACCTGTGACTATCAGAAGAAGGACGTTGCAACTACAAAGCAATTGCGGGATTAAATCGCGTATGGGATGAAAAATCCATGGAGCTGCGACAGCCAGAGAAGCATAGCCTACGAGTATAATCAAGTAAAAAACACTTCCGAAAAGGCTTCTCGACTTCCGGTGACCGAACAATGGAGCCTCATGCATTATATCCAGAAACCTTAAAGTGAAGCAATGGAAGCAAAAACAGTGATTTTTGAATCAGGTAGCAGAAAGTGAACACATTCACGCATTGTGTGGCAATCACAACGAAGATTGAGGAAGACTTACAGTGCGTTGTCCTCGGGAGACGTTGAGGGCAACGAAGCGTGCCTCTCTCTCTCTGTTGACATTTCTGATCACAGATTTCTCAATTTCTATGTGAATTACGATCTCTCTTTCAAGTTTGATCCTTTATAAAGAAGGAAGTTCAGTCTCTCAGACTCTCGCAGAGCTTGCTCGTTAATACTTGTTTATTAATTGATTAATTAATTAATAATCAATTAAATAATGTTATTTAGTCAAAAAATCACTTTAAATCCTTATAGTTTGTAAACTTTAGGGGAGAGGAATTTCTCACAAACACACGCAACTATGATGTCGTAGGGATTCGAACTTGAGATCTCTAATCTGCAAGTCAAGACCTTTTTTCACTGGTTAGATCCTATTTGCATCCTCATAATTTAAAACCGACCAATTCAAAGACACCTTATAAAATTTATAAAATTCTTCAATTCCGTTATGTTTTGAGCACAAAGTTTGATATAATGTGATAAATCGACAAACTACATAAATTTAAATTAACTTTTTATCAATTAAAACTATATGAATAAAATTGACAAAATTAAAACTACGAGACTAAAGTGTTAAATCGATGACAAACAACATGGAACAAAATTAACTTTTTGCTTATTGTTTAAGTATCAAAGCATTGGGCTTAATATTTGGCCCAAAGCGCCACAGACTAAGTCTCAAAGATGGGTAATGTTACCTTAACCGGTCGGTGAGACAAGCTCCAACTAAAATCCCCAGTGATAAACCCTAAGGCAGAGCTATCACAGCTTCAGAAAAATGAGCCAAATTTCAGGCTTTCTGCTTCGTCCTCCATTTCTGGTTTTTGGGTTTTCCTTCATTTCATCTTTTATGTATTGCTCTGATTAATTTCTCCCTAACTTTTCAATGAGAGTTTGGATTGCTATGCTGACATTGTTGGGTTTTTCGTCATCTCCATGAAGACTAAGGATCCGAATCGAAAACCCAATTCGATTTCCGAGCCACCCGTAAGAAAACCTGGTCAAACGAATCAAACCCAGACAAGGATTGTGATTGAGAATATCTACGAGAGCAGAGCTGAGCCAAGTGATGGCGTGGCGGTGCAGATGACCCTCTTGTTCTTCACAGCCCGTCCCACCTTTTGGGTTCGAGCCTCCAAGATCGCCATTTCCCATTTCCACAGTCTTGCCCATGGAGGAGCTCGACCTCAAATAGAGGTAATATCAAACCCAGAGGCTTGGTTTGTTAAGGTTGTTTGCACACTCTTTGTTCGCTCGCATGCTTTGGATTCTTACTTGGGTTATCTTAGTAAGAACTTGACGCCTTCTATTGCTTTCGAGGTTATTAGACGGCTAAACCATCCGAAACTGGGGTTGAAGTTCTTTGAGCTTAGTAGGCTCAGTTTGAGTGTTAACCATAGTGTATGGACGTACAATTTTCTTTTGAGGTCTCTATGTCAAATTGGTCTTCAAGATTCTGCTAAGTTGGTGTTTGATTACATGAGGAGTGACGGCCATACGCCTGATGATTCGATTGCAGAACTATTGGTATCATCCTATGCCCAAATGGGCAAGTTAAATAACGCTGAGAACCTTCTTGATGAGGTTCACTGTGGTGAGGTTAGATTGTCGCCTTTGGTGTACAATAACTTGTTCAATGTGTTGGTTAAGCAGAATAAAGTAGAGGAGGCTGTTTGCTTATTTAGAAAGCATATGGGTTCGCATTGTCGTCCAGATAGTTGGACTTTCAATATTCTAATTCGAGGTTTATGCAGAATTGGAGAAATTGATAAGGCTTTTGAGTTTTTCAGTGATATGGAGAGTTTTGGTTGTTACCCTGATATCGTTACATATAACACACTAATTAGTGGACTTTGTAGGGCTAATGAGGTAGATAGAGGGTGTCATTTACTTAAGGAGGTTCAGTCAAGAATCGAACTTTCACCGGATGTTATAACTTTTACGTCAGTCATATCAGGCTACTGCAAATTGGGTAAGATGGAGGAGGCCTCTGTTCTTTTTGATGAGATGAATAATTCTGGAGTTGGACCAACTTCTGTTACTTTTAATGCATTGATTGATGGATTTGGTAAGTCTGGTAACATGATTTCTGCACGTGCTATGTATGAGAAAATGCTCTTTCATGGTTATCGTCCGGATGTTATAACCTTCACTTCCCTAATTGATGGCTATTGTCGAGCTGGGAAACTGAGCCAGGGATTAAAGCTTTGGCAAGAGATGAATGCAAAAAATGTATCTCCAAGTGCATATACGTTCTCTGTCCTTATTAATGCTTTGTGCAAGGAGAATAGACTACAGGAGGCGCGTGAGTTTCTGAGGCAATTGAAGAGGAGTAATGTCATTCCCCGACCTTTTATATATAACCCTGTGATAGATGGATTTTGTAAGGCTGGCAATGTTGATGAGGCAAACCTAATTGTGGCAGAGATGGAGGAGAAGAGATGTAGCCCTGATAAAGTGACATTTACCATTCTCATACTCGGGAATTGTATGAAAGGGAGAATGTCAGAGGCAATTAGCAACTTTAAAAGGATGTTGGCGATTGGATGTGCCCCAGACAACATCACTGTAGATTCTTTGATATCTTGCCTCATGAAGGCTGGGATGCCTAATGAAGCCCATCACATTAAGAAAATTGCATATAAGGATCTGAATTTGGGTATGTCACCTTCACTAAGAGCTGATCATTTGAGAGCAAATGCAAAAATTACAGTGGCTGTTTGATTGAAGCTCTGCCACGAAAGTGGAATTGGAACACTGCTTGCAGTGGTTGGACAAGATCCTCCCACAATGGTAATTCAAGTATCAGAATGAAGCATGGGCAGTTTTGTGACACAAATGAGTCGACAACTAGTAAGTGTTTTGCCCATGTTCATTTTTAGTCGAGACTGTATATTAGCCTTGCCATACAACTTTTGCTCAACGAAACAATTCTTCGATAGGCCAGCCCTACACTCCGCAAGTGTAGTTGTTCATGTTCTGGCTTCTCAGCCACCATGGATCTAGTGTTATGGCAAGGCAAAGGGAAGTGGGAGGGAGGAATTACAAAGCTGAATAAGCTGAATAAATCACTTCGCATAGAATTATTTTTGTGCATACTTGTCTATGTTAATTACTTCAAACGTATCAGCAAGTGCGTATGTCATAATTGATTTGCTCGCCTCGTTTCATATTGATGGCTTGCAAATGATTCTTCTAAATTATGAAAATCATTGCCACCAGCACCAAGGATGCTTTGCCGCATTACCTGAGAAGTTGCTGTTGTATGAATTTCACTCCATTGAATCTAATACCACACAAAATATATATTCTCAGCTATTTCTTTTCTTTTTGGCTTTTAAGTTTAGATTCACGGTGCAGTGTTGTCAGTTCTGGATTTAAACTTTGAGCAATACATAAACTGGAAGGAGTGTAATAAAGGATTAAAGTTAACCATGACAACGGAAGCCTAATGAAAGGAATTTTTTTAATTAAAAAAAAAATTAAAGAAAAAGATGATGGATCTCCCAAAAGGGTTTCCTAGAATTGGTGATTTTGGTTGAAGCCAAAAATCAGAATTTTAGGGTTTAGGGCAACCTCCTCCGGAGGGCAGATACAAATTAAACACTGATGGTTGTATGTCTGAGGATGGTGCCATTGGAGTTGGGGGTGTTGTCAGAGATTACTCTGGTGCTTGTCTTGGTGGCTTCTCTGCAAACATGGGCTTTAGGCAAGTTCTGCAAGCTGAATTATGGGCTCTTTACCATAGAATTGGTGACTAGCTGCCAGAAGATGCTTAGGTCCAAAGATTGCAATATTTCTCATAAAATATTGAGAAGGAAATTGTCTTGCAGATAAATTGGCAGCTCTGAACTCAAAACTAGATTTGGGGTGTAGTTTTTGGGAGAGCGTGTCTGAAGGGTTTGGACATTATCTACTGGAAGATTTGAGGGGGGTTGCTGGACCCAGAAGTATGTTTATGTAGTTTTGTTTCTAAGCTTCGGCTCCCTTAGAACCAAAAAAAATAAATCACAATTTTATCAAGCCAAAGGAAAAAAAAATATAGATATCAGAATTTTACAACTTTTTGGCCGGCCGAGCTTTAATTCTAACGATCAAAGTTGCTTGCGATAGTGGGAACTTGACTTTGTTGTTCTTGTGACCCTTCCATCTTAAAAGGAAAATTAAATTTAAATGAGAAAAGCAAAGCCTGTCATTCATACTTTGCAATAATCCAGATGGGTATTATCGCGAGGAAACATCAAAATCACCCCAATTTACTTTTCTAAAGGATTAAATTCCATGACATTTAAACAGCATAAAGCATTAAATTAAACAATACTAGATTGATATCTTTTGGTGTAATGGCAAGATAATTTAAACACAAGTCTTTGTCGCTTATCATTACACTGGCCGTAAATAAGTAAAGTCTTGTATCTTATTTTGTGCAGCAAGACTGAAACATTACAATCACCACAAAAGAATAACCCTTCTTCATCTTCAAGCTGGAAACCTACTACTCCATCAGTACATCCCAGACTGAAACAAGATGAATTTTGTATTACATATCCACAGCAAGGCCACCATTTCTTCCAATTCAAGCAACAATCGGGTACGATGCACATGTTGCAACACCTGCAATCCAGATCATCGAAATCAATAAGACTCTGCACCTCAATTCCCAGCCAAGAACATAATCCAAAGTTAACCGGAAAACTTACCGCACATGTTCTTCCCAAACTCCATCTTAAAGTAGCCATTGTCACCCCAGCTTTCTCCCCAAGAGTTCTTGATGAGCCAGAAGGGGACACCGCCTTCCTCTCCATACCCAACTGCAAGAACAGCATGGTTCACATCCTGCCAAACAAAAGTTAGGAGATTAATTAGGTTAACATTTTACTTAATTTGATAAATAAGCATAGATTAAGGCTACTCTGCCTCATTCACCTAATCTGAAATTAAAACTCACCATGGGACTGCTGCCACAAGTGTCACTGGTGTAGACTCCCGACTTGTAAAATCGGAAACTTTTGACCACCTGAAAGGCGACGCTGACTGGCCGCACAAACGCAACTGCATGCTTTAGTTCTTGTTCATCACCCTGCATAATTTTCACTATAACCATTAGAAGCTGCGCTCCTTCAACTTAAAACATCTCAAAGTCAAAAGTACTTATATCAACTAATTCAGTCGGATTAGCGTGTCGAAATAACTTCTTTAATTTTTCTTTTTTCACTCCTACTAGGCTTACCAGGGTGATATTGACAGAGTCGAGCACTTGGGCACCAACGTTTTCAGCTGAAAATTTGCAAGCCCCGTCGGTTCCAACGTAAGGATATGCAGCCTCGGTGTCGAGACCGCCGTTGTATTTGATGTACTCAAAAGCTTGAGATGGCAACCCACCACTGCAGCCAAAGTTATTGAAAGCTCCAGCACAATCCACAAGCTGCTGCTCAGAGAGAGAGATTTGCTTTCCGAATGCCTGCACATAAGCTGCCTCAAGAGCCCCAGTGGTGCTGCAGCAGCCACATATTTATGTTAAACACTAGAGGCACTTAATTAGCACACATTTCATTTAACTATGATCTATAAGTACTTAAGCTAATTAAACCAACCTGAATGTCCAGCAAGATCCACAGTGACCTTGGTCTTTAACTGGGGTCACTATGCCTTCTTCTCTCCAGTTTTTCTGTACACACACAGAAACAAATATAATACAAGAATTTGAGACCTGGGTCTTGACTGTCCATTAAAAAAGAAGAAGAAAGCTTAAGCTTTTAGTATACCGATTCAGGAAGAACGGCATCAGTGAGCTTGTGGCTGCCCTTTGTGGTGGCAGAGCAGTTCTGGGCAGCTCCCAACCTCTGCCTTCTGAACTCTTCCCAACTCCAATCAGCAAACCCTGAAGCGTCATCGATTCATCGACGCAACCACACAATCAAAACCCAAATCCCAAAATATTACTCTATTCTCTTTATTTTATTTTATTATTATTATTATTATTATGAACTAAAAACAGAGAAAAAACAGAGTAAAAATTGAAAAGGGTGGCTTCAGAATATTATTACGATTGACAGCAAGAGTGTAAGGCAAGCCCTTCTTGTTTGTGGATCGAATCAGCTTCTTATTCTCCGAGAAAATCTCATACCGCAGCTTCATCTCCTCCACGCTCTCATACTTCTTCCCGTACCTTCATTAACACAAACAAAAACAAAGTTAATTAACTAAAACGACAGCTCATGACTTCAGAAACGAATTTAATCTCTGTTTTGATCTGACGGTTATGAGGGACGGAGTGCTGGGTGTGGGAGGCCCACTCACCGGTGAGCGAAGCGGGCGAAGTGGAGGGCGCGGCGAGAGTAGCCGAGGACTTGGACGACTTGCTGCTCCAGCTCACGGAGGCCATCCGATACCAATCTGATGGGGTTGGACTCGTCGAAGCTCGATGCTGCTGCGCCGCAGCTGATCGCCACCAGGACCAAGGCGGCGGACAAGACCAGCGTCACGCGAGCCATTGTTGTAGTTCTCCGACAACCGTGGTATGTTGGAGGAGAGAAGATCGATGGAGATTCTTGTTATTGAATATTTGAGGTCACGAGGGTCTCTCTGGTGCTGCGAGGGCACTGATTGGGCTTCTTATTGTACGAAGCTACCCAATCAACAGTTGCCACGTTACTGTGGCTGCGGGTACCTTGGGCAATTCTATACGTATGTGGTACTTTACTTTACTTCCGTTGTCGATGACGTACGGCATGACCTGAAGCTTTTTTGAGCTGTTTCTGTTTAACGCTTGTATTGCAAACGCATTTTCCTTCTTATTTTTTTAATTTATTTATAGTTTTGTTTACTTTACATTTGAAACATGAATATTAATAAAACTATCGAATATCGAATATTGTTTACTTTAGTTATAAAATGACAAAAATTCTTGAAGGTGATTTACAATATTATAATTCATATGAAGTGAATGTAAGAGTGAATCTAGTCTGGTTTTGTTTGTGTGGCCTAATCGGATACCGAACTAATGTAACGTCATAGTTTGGAATGAATGGTTAAGTTTTAAACTTTAAATTAGATACATAACCGAACCAAACTGATTCATTTAGTGGCCCCTTTGGTTTGGTATTACATGTCAAAGAGAAATTTATAGATGATGTCAAATTTGAATGTGCTAGAGATTTTAGTTTTGGTGTTAAATGACTAATATTAATGTGCCTGTTGAAATATGATAGTAAATTGTGATAATCAATTTTTTTTAAAATACAATTAATATAGGCGGGTTTTCAATAGACCAAACCAAGTTGAACTCAATCAAACCAAACTAATTGTTCAATTTACCTCAAAGTACACTATTTGTGTGTAAAACCAAATCAATGGGGCAGATTTTTTATGTTAGATGTCTCTTACAACTAGTCCCCAAATTTATTTTTCAATTTGCTCCTACAGAAGCCAATAATGTACATATATTGGCAAGGTTTGGTTTGGTTAAGGAGTATTTTTTGTTTTGGATAGAGGTACTTCTGATCTTATCCAAGACGCCTGTTAGTTGATTCTATGAATCTAAGTCTTGCTTCCTTTTGAGAAATAAAATTACCAAATTAAACTTAAATGAAGGTACCAATTTGAAGATATTTATATAAATAATGACGACTTGCCTAACTGCTCTCTCTCCCTCTCTACGCTCAATAATTGAAGCAGTTAAACATTTGTTTGTTTTTATTGTCAAATTGATGGAATCAACCACCATCACTATTTTGTCCATCTTCAAAGAAGAGCCATTGATCTTACCCAAAAAAAAAACAAGATATGGGACAGCATGAAAATGATGTTGGATAACAAACCAAGGGGATGAAATATCATTGAGAATTGGGCCCAACAAGAGGGATTGGAGAACCTGTGTGGACCTACGAAAATAAATATGTATCGAGACGTCATTAAAATTTCTAAAATTCCCAAAATCCAAAAAAAAAAACAAAAAAACAAAAAAAACAAAAAAAAAAAAACCCAAAACTTTCAGTTTTCTAGGTGTTTTCATCTAATGCCCCGTTTGGTTCATGTAACAAATTTGAGGGGAAATCATTTTCTATGTGATGAGAAATGGAAGATTCATTTATCACGTTTGGTAATGCTGGAAAAGTAACCGAGAGATATCACTTTATTTCCTTTTCCATATTTGTTTTGAGTAGGAATGGAAAACAAAGTTTGTATAAATTTTCAATTATACCCATAAAAAATTAAATAAAAAAAAGAATGCATTTTAATGATATATTGTAATTCTAAATTATTAATTGGGACAAAATGATCATGAAAAATGTTTATTTAATATCAGCTCATTTTCCTAAACTTTTCCGAAAAAACAAAACCCAAGTTGGGAGGAAAGCTTCACTTTCCCCATTACTTTCTCATGGGTTAGGAAACGATTTCTTGATAGGACCCGACCCAATTTTCGCTTTGAAAACCGAGCCGACTCCTGTGCGTGTCCGACACTTGGTGAATGTCGGGCACAAATTACCTTTTTACCCCTTTCTTTAATTAAATTCTCTTCCGACTTCTGCCGAAAATTCGGCAGAGTCTCCCCTGTAATTTGACCATACCCAAAGTCTTCCACCTGTCAAAAAGTCTCAAAACAACCTACCAACAGCCAGACTAAACCAACAACCACACTTCAACCTCAGTTCCTTAAGTTCAACAGGATATCAGAGCATTTCTAAACAAATTTACAAAATTTACAAAGAGTTACAACAAAATCCTATACTTGGTGGTGGGGCGGGAGCTAAACTGATGGCCCGGGCGGTTTCCTTCGTTCTTCTAAGGCCTGGGGGCGAAAAGCAAGTTAAAAGTGTGAGTGGACAAAAATAATGCTTATGAAAACATTTGAGAACATAATAACCCCCGTTTGAAAAACATAGGGATATAAAATTATAATCTGCTCAAAATCAACTCGAGACATTTCATTAAACGTAAATAAACATATTTATATAAATGCTAACATGATATACACAGTATATTCGAGTAACATATACGGAGTATCAAAATATTGATAGGAATGCATGAAATCGTAACTGCATTAAAAACTTAAAAATCCTTTAAAACTGCCACCTAACTGTACCCCTGATAACCGTCAATTCCCTGGCAGGTCTCGGGCGCCACGCAGTCCACCCGAGCCGCAAACTGGCGAAATCAGGGGACTATGATCAGCCTGATCCGCCGGCAGGTCCTCGGTGACACCAAGTCACTCAAGTCGCTCAGGCAGGATGCAGGGGACCGTAGTCAGCCTGATCCGCAATCCTGGCAGGTCTCGGGGACACAGAGTCAGCCGAGCCGCAATCCTGGCAGGTCTCGGGACACCAAGTCTGCCGAGCCGCAAATCCTGGCACTCACGGTCCGAGCGTCCCCGGAACTCGTGAGGCAAGTCAAGTGCACTGACTAACTGAAATCGGACCGGATGTCCGTCGACATCGGTCCGACTCTGGGTAATCACCAACTGTAAGATGGGTACAAGGTGGTCTGAAGTCACTGTTTCTGATAAAATCTGATATCCTCTGAATTCTGATAATTCTGAACAAAACTACTATTTCTGGTTCAAAACCATAAATCTGCTGCTTGGCTAAGTCTCATAAAAATAAAAGTATTTGCATAATAAAATTCATGCTAAGTCACTTATTCGAGATTAAATATAAAATATGATTATAAAATCTTTTTGAGAAAGAAAAGTCCACTCATAGCTGGTCCGAGCTAGCTGGACCTCTCGAGGGTCCCTCCTGCTGATTAGCCGGACTTCTGGTGCCTCACTCGAAAGATTTGGTGAAGAATTGAGAGAGATATTCGAACTGAAAGTTCGAACACCACCGTCGGCAAAAATGGCCGGTTCCGGCCAAGATCCGGCGTGCGCAGGGCTGGGGGCGGTCGGGAAATGTCGGCTGGCGAGCTGCGGTTCCAACGGGACCGGTGCCGGAGATCGAGTCGCGGTGTGGTGGCGGCTAGGTCGGCTGGAAGGGGAGGAGGTCGCGGGTGGGGTGCAGTCGGGAGGAGAGAGAGAAAATGACGCGGGGGAGAGAGAGAAACAGGGATAAAAATCTGATTTTTGTCCAATTTACCATTTTGCCCTTCGCAATGTTTTGATCGTAATTTCTTCGTTAAAACTCCGATTCGGGTCTACTCCGTGTCTACGGACTCGTTTCGCCGTGCTCTACGCAACGGTGCAAACGAAATTCCCGAATTCATTTTTGATCAAAAAGTCAAATTTTCCCCCTTAAAAAAAAATGCGAGGGCAATATCGTCTTTTTGCTAAAAGATATTTTCTTTACTTTTTAGATATTTTGTTTTGGGTTCTTACATTTCTCATGCTTAGACTTATCAAACATGGGAAAACAATTGATTTCCCATCCCCAAATCTCATTTCCTATAAACCAAACAGGACCTAAATGATCAGATAGTGAAATCAACTGACCAATTTCTATTCTACCTAAATCCTTATCACATAAAATGTTGTCATGCATGATGCATTTTACACATCGGTGTCAATTATAAAATAATCTTTTAAGCAATTACTGACATTGACGAAAATGTCAATATTGAAAAATGTAAATGAATTAGATATTTTATATGATTTATGTGGTCTTTTTTGTCCCCTTCTTTCTATTCACCTTAACTTGTAGCATTGAAAGTTTGAACGAAATAAGTGTCCTATCACTCAAGTTGAAATTTTCTATATGTCATTCACTTCTTTTTTTTCTTCTAAATTATAACGATTGGGGAGGGCGGCACTTTTAGTGAGATTCGAACGGGTGACAAGGGGGAAAGAGAGAGAGACCTCACCACTGAAGTAAACCTCTCGGTCATATGTTATTCACTCTTAAACCTTCATGAAATTAATTTGCCACAAAGAGGGCAAATTATGAAGATAAAAAATAGCGTGGGTACTTAGTACTTACTCACATACCAATATCTAAACGTGTAGATGGATTTTTAAAATAATTTTTGTAAATATCTCGAAGATAATTATTTTCAACCACTAAATAAAAATAATTTGAAACATCCATTAATTCTTTGTTTTTTGGTGCATGAATTCATCCGTCTATTTATTCAGTCTAGATTCATCGATATGCACTTTTGTCCAATTGTTGGTTTGAAATTAACATATGGTATGGTGACCGGAGAATCTTCATTATCTTGGACCATTAGAATATTCAAAATCCTGATAATAGAATTATTGTTTTTAGTGTAGTTTTTTTTTTTTTTTGGGGACTTCTTTTTATTGAGGAACGATAATAAATATGAATGCTAGGAGTCGAACTCAAAAAGCTTGCCTAATAGAATAATTGCTCCAAACCACCATATACTAGCGAGTCCCTTGTTAGTATAACTTTATTTGTCTGGTAAAACTTTTTAAATTTGTTAAAGTTCGTTTCTCGTTCTAAATTTACATGATATATATTTTTTTCTTTCATAAATAATTCACTCCATTAATCTACTTCCAAGGAATCCAACGAAATTAGGAATCAAACAAAACATCTTTGTCTTCATAAGGAGAAGAGATGCCATGAGACTACAATCATCTAATTTTTGGTAAGCAGATTTGGTTGATATTATTTTATCATTCATACGGATCTATGTTTCTATTCACCAGGAACCCAACAAAAACCAAGCCCATATTTTTTATCTTCATTATCAAACTTTGCACGAAGCCCAACCATGCCCTTTGGGCCCTCCTATGTTTCCATTCACCAAGAACCCAAGCAACCAACCACATGACCTCGTCATTATCGTCCCCAATGGTGGCATCAATCGCGGTGCGTCGGTGAGTGACCTGAGAATTCATACTTGGAGACGAGACAATTGATGTCATGCATAGTTCTAAACAACCCATAATTTCTCCATCATTCAAAGTGTAAAACTCAGAAAAATAATGTTATGTTAACATCACTCACACTCGAAATTCTAATAAATTTCCCCTCCTCTTCAGCCTCTGCTTGGACAAAAAGGCATGGAGTGGACCGTTCTTGCACACAAAGTTATACATACCTACGCACCCACACATTGCTGCTAACAAATTCGCTGACTGCTCACTCACACGGTTTAGAAGATGACACCACACACACCATGGGACCAAATCAAGCTTTGTATATATTTCTTTCGACCATAAAAAAAAACTTTGTATATATGTATTTCTTCAAAAGAAAACAAATAAAGAAATGCTAGTGGGTGGTTGATTTTTGACTCAGACACAGTTTCACTGCGTGTTAATTATATAGTTCCTATAACACTCATACTGTATGTATAGATTTTCTCATATACGGACGTTATTACAGTACATATATCAAATACGTAATATAAGATTCTGTTACCTAACAAAATCAAAGTTTGGGTTGCAGCACACGTATGTATTTATATGCAGCATGCCCTTAATTTGTACTCGGTTTGATTGAAAAAGTCTGACTTCAAATATTAGGCAATAGCTGCACGCAATGAGTCTCTGGTTGTTGAACTGATGGCCAAATTGCACTGCATCATGCTTACCATAATCCCACAGGGCCTGTGATGAGATCATAAACCGACCATCGACCCACTATTAATTATTATTCCATTATTAGCTGCTTCATTATCTTTTTATATATTTTGTTTTCTGTATAGTTTTTTGTTTTCAAGAATACGATTTCAAGAATTTGATTTGTGTTTTGGTTGTCTGGTAAATACCCATTTCCAAAGAGAAGGTAGGGGCAGTTGCAGTTTGATATTTGATTGAATATTTGTTGTCCATATTATTCTAAATTCTAATTCTTGACCATTTGAAAAATTAACATATAACAATAGTTTTCGTATTTACTCACGTGATTATTATATGTTTAGTGTGGGGATGCATGAATGAGCACTATTGTTAATCACCATCTAATAGGCAGTGGTAATATTTTAAGGACTCAATTAAAATGTGAAGGGATGTATTAACTGATTAATTAAATAGGATTAGGATTAACTAAGGGAAGTGGGCATTAATTTATCATGAGTAGCTGCCTTCATCTTTTGAGGGAGACATGGGTTGATCATTGCCTAGGGGAGGAGGCTTAGGGTTAGGGCAACAAGACTGTCTTATTTATCACAAATTAGGATTAATTTTATTTGCTTATAGTTGCTCAATGCTAGGATGCTAGTTGAGGCGCACCAAATTGTTTTAATTTTGATGTTAGACCATTCCGTAATTGTAATGGCCTTTATGGCTAGTAACTTTTTTAACTGAATTATGAATGCAATTCTAGAATGTTTATAATTAAAAAAAAATGCTAGCTGCACCTATGAGGTGACTAGTTGCATATTATAAAGTAGGTTTTCAAAATCAAAAAAATATATGAAATTAGGTATTGTATAAATTAAAGTTGCATTCATCGTGTTCAATTACCAGCTACCTGCACTTATAAGACATGTGTCACCTTTAAGGGTGGTGGTGAACATACGCTTTTGGTTAATTTGATGAGTAGAAAGGGTATATAAAAAAAACCTTATTTTTTACGCATTGACTTCAATTCAAACATCTTTTCCTATTATTTTTACTGATACAAAAGTCAAAGAAGGCGAACTTTTTATGAACCGAAACCAGCTTTAATAATCTCGTAGTCTTACTTTCCAAGTTTCTGATGATAAAAAGCCAATGACATATTCTTTCTGGTCCCAAAAGACGAGAATGCCCATTGACTTTCATGTAGTGACGACAGAAATAATGTCCCCCAGCACCTCTAATCCCTACTATATAGTTTAAAACAAGATTAACAAAGTCATTAGCTTAATGCTACGCTATGACACCTCAACCACTTTACAAGAGGACCCCACCTTTGATCTCAATAAGGTCAACATAAACAATCATGACCATCTATCTGATCTCCCCAAACTCCATAAAAACCAGATGGTTATCTAATTGGATTTATATTAAACTTTTGTGCTCACTTTCTTCCTTAGGGTGACGCATTCATGAGGGTTTGGTTATGCTTTTTTGGGGAAAAATGCATTTTCTTCAAGGCCAATGTTCTGGAAGCTAAGCTCTATTGCAACTAGACCAACCTTTTTTTTTTTCCTCACCAAGTCTAAATTCTAAACTACTAGGGAACTCAATTTCATACCTTATCTAGTGTGAAACAGCTGAATTTTTCTTTGTTTTTCTTGCGAAGTTTTCAATATACTAGCTAGATTGCTTTTGTTTTTTTGGGACATTTTCTTCCTCTGCCGCTTTGTTAATTTTCAGAAAAGGATATTATTATAAGGGTGCTAATGCTTTACAATCCATCATCCCACCCAATTACAGAAAACAAATGAGTCATTAAAAAACTAAAAGAATTCATTCTTAATTGTAATATTTTATAGAGTATAAACGATAATCTAAACTAAAAGGGATGATGATTTCTCACACACACAACTAAGATGCTATGAGGGTTCGAAATTGAGACCTCTTATTTATAAGTTAATACCTTTTTTGGGCTAGACCCCGTTAGCTCTTAATTATAATTTTTAATCACACAATGTTCCTTTGTTTTTTTCTATTGTTTTCAGCCTCATGGTTAAAAGTCAAGGGTCAAGGAGAGGGTAACCGTGTCATTTTAGTCTTAGAACCAACTATGTGGACTAAGGACTCATTGTCCCCATTTATAAAATAATAAAGTAATGCCTAAATCTGCAATCTATAAATGTATAATAAGGTGGAAAAATTCCATGTTGTATAGATAGAGTGATGCAGAGAATGTCACAGAAACTATAGAAAATTTCTAAAGGGTTGATAGAAAGAAGTTGCAGACCTCTTTCTCTGTGTTTGGTTTGGAGGGCAGTTGGTGATTTTGAATATTAGGCCTTGTCCTCTCCTTTAAAGTCTTCTATATCATTGCTCATTGGCACCATCTCTTCTCATTTCTTCTAACCAAATTCTTTCATTCTTCAAAAACCCAAAAACTTCACCCTAAAACAAGACGAAAAAGAAGAAGAAGAACAACAACAACAAACTTGTGCAAACATTTCAGTCTGGGAAATCTTCACTAGTTTGAAGCATTTTTATCAAGAATGGCAGTCAAGAAACTCACATGGAGATCCATCGTCCCATATTGCTACAAGTCTGAGCGCCCACCATCAAAGGCTAGCAAGAAAGTGGTAGCAAAACAGACCTCATTCCAGAGGCTTTCTCTATCTGATTTGAGCAATCCAAGCTCAACATTTTCAGAGGACCTCTCCATATCTCTAGCAGGGTCTAATCTTCACATCTTTACTCTTGGGGAGCTAAAGGTGATCACACAGAGCTTCTCCTCCAGCAACTTTCTCGGTGAAGGCGGGTTTGGACCGGTGCATAAAGGGTTCATTGATGACAAGCTTAGGCCTGGTTTGACAGCCCAGCCTGTGGCTGTCAAGCTCTTGGACTTGGATGGTTCTCAAGGCCATAGGGAGTGGCTGGTGAGTGCTTTTGAACAATATTTTCTCATTATATTTACTTGGGTTTTCCATAAATCCTCTGTTTTGATGATAGTGATTTCTTTTTCTACAGACTGAGGTGATCTTTCTTGGACAACTGAGGCATCCACACCTTGTGAAGCTGATAGGCTATTGCTGTGAAGATGAACATAGGTTACTGGTGTATGAATACATGCCAAGAGGCAGCTTAGAGAACCAGCTATTTAGAAGTATGTTTGACTTTCCATACAAATAAATTTTGCATGTTTAGAAGCTTTCAAATTTTCAGATAATTAATGTATCTCTTCTTGTTGTACAGGATATTCAGTATCACTGCCATGGTCAACAAGAATGAAAATTGCGCTTGGAGCCGCAAAGGGCCTTGCCTTCCTCCATGAAGCAGAGAAACCAGTTATCTATCGTGACTTCAAAGCTTCAAACATCTTGTTGGACTCTGTAAGTATTAAACTAATCTGTTTACTTTTTTTTTTTCCCAGGAGTAAATTTTTTTTGTTCCTCTTGTTAATTAGTCAAAATGCTTATATTCTTTTAATTTCCAGGATTATACTCCCAAGCTCTCAGATTTTGGTCTAGCAAAAGATGGTCCAGAAGGAGATGACACACATGTTTCTACAAGAGTCATGGGCACACAAGGCTATGCTGCTCCTGAATACATCATGACAGGTACTTATTGTTCATACAATTTAAATTCAACCCAATTCAGATTAATCTTCAAAGACTTCATCAATCAAATTTGGATTAGTTTGCTAAACTTGTTCTGTGGAATTGAATTGTTTTCAGGTCACTTGACAGCAATGAGTGATGTGTATAGCTTTGGAGTGGTACTCTTGGAGCTTTTAACAGGAAGGAGATCTGTGGACAAGAACAGACCTCACAGAGAGCAGAACCTAGTAGAGTGGGCAAAGCCTATGCTGAATGAACCCCGAAAACTTAGCCGAATCATGGACCCGAGACTTGAAGGCCAATACTCCGAAATAGGGGCCAGAAAGGCTGCTGCATTGGCTTACCAATGCATCAGCCACCGGCCAAAACAAAGACCAAAAATCAGTGATGTGGTCAAGATCTTAGAGCCCCTCAAGGATTTTGATGACATTCCCATTGCCTTTGTGTACACAGTTCCTACCGAATCCGATTCGATTAAAGATGTAAAAGAAGGTGATGCACAGAAGGAATTGAAGAAGAAGAACAACCACCATCAGCAAAATCAAGGCCCTAAGCATCATCAGCTAAGATCACCAAAGTCTCCACATTATTACTCAGACAACATGGTGCACCAAAACCATAGAAATAATGTTTTAAAATCTCCCTTGCACCAGAGAGGCAGGGGAATATAGAGTAAAGATTAGCATACATGTAAATCAATCATACCATTCAAATCCAGTGTAAAATGTAAATAGGGATATGTCAAAGTTGCCTTGACTGGCTGCATATGGTGTAAACTAACACCACTCTAGTGAGAGAGGACATGTTAATTTTCTGAAATTTTTGGGCCAACCATGATAGTTTTTTTTTCTTTCTTTCTTTCAACTTAAAAAACTTTTTTTGTATATTCATTTGGGTTCCCTTTTCAACAAAACAGAAAGAAAAAACGCCAAATTCAAAAAGTGGGGAAATCACAATTCACAATCTATGCGGAGCCAAAAGCAGATAGCCATTTTCAACACCGTCAAATACAGCTAAGCAGAGTGAATATATCCAAAACAACGCGGAGAAGAAAGCTATGGAAGACTCATTGGTGAGGTGACATTGAAAAGCCTTTATCACATTAAATAATTTAAATTCAACCCATAGTTTGATTTGCAAAAAATGACAAACACAAGGTGGCTATATGTGAATCAAGATTGGAGGCCAATAATTTGAGCTAGAAACAAAAAACACTGCAAGTTTCCTTGCCCACTGGCCTCTGATCTTTATATGCATGATTTGCTTTCATGGATGGAAGACCAAACCTAATGTGTATAACATAATAGGTATGAATCTTAATAACCAATGACAATGAGCCATGCAATGATTGGATTTTGGTGAATAATTTGTGGAAGTCCACTGTTGATGCATCATTAAGAATAAAGAATGTAATGGGGGAGGCTACAACAAGCGGCAGTGGCAGCCTCCCAATAATTGAAGATCATTAGGTCACACTGGGATTGGGATGCCTCATATGTATTTAGTTTTTTATTTGGTCAATCAAAGGGATGCCTCAAATTAAACGTGCCTCATTCATCATCTTCTGCGGGCCTGCCCCCCAGCCAAAAAATAACCCAGGCTAGGCCAAACTCCCAAATTCAATTCTTAGAAGAGAAATCAGAGATATTGATGGAGGGAAATTGAACTTAGGACTTATTATGTATGAACAAATGCTCTTAATCACGTGAGTTACAAGTTCCTTACACCGAAATTTAAGCTTACTATCTCATCCAACATGTCTCACGGGACTGGAAATGCCGCAGACCCCAAAAAATTTCATCACTTACTAATAGGAGGCCTAGGCTTTTAAACGTCATGTCGTTTTGTTTTTTGCATCATATAACGGTGGCCTGTTGTTGGGCCTGATGCTGGGCGGCTCAATAACCACTCGGTGGCAAACACAAAGACGTGGTTGTGTTAAAGGAAACACACAACAGGTTATAAATAAAATAATATGAGACACGAAATTAATCCAGCTCTGCAACTTCCTTGCCAACCCAACATATGAAATCTCCATGATTTCCTTTCATGCATGTAGACAAGGCCAAAGCCTTGGCTCTCATTTAGAATACAGAATTAGAGGGGGATCAATGTTATGAAATCAATGATAAGGTGGGTGTGTGTTTTTATTTTTATTTTTATATTTATACGAACGATAGTCTAAATTACTCTAAAATAATCTAATTTATGGAAAATGAGATTTTGAACTTAGGTAAGGGTCTTAAGATAGTTGATATTCATCTTCATTCACCAACTGGAAATAGCTAGCTCATGTATGAAATGTTCAAGAGCTACCTAGATCATAAGGCCTAGGCCTTAGCACCAGGACTTCATTGTCTCTTTTGCATAATTGGACATATATATGTGTGCGGCATTGGGCGAGTTTTTCAATCTCTTACTCATCTCCCCCAATAATCTATCATGATCTTTGGCTGTTTGTTTAATTTGTTGAGACATCAGGCGGTTGTCTTTCGGATGCCTCTTCTTTTTCTGGATACCTAACTGATATTGTGGATACCCATGTGACAATATATGATAAAGTTTGATCACAAAATTTAGGCATTGGCAGTGATTTGTATTATAGAATAAATCAAGTTGTGTGGATCCCACACCGTATAGTTATTGTCAAGACACACACCATACATGTCCATATTTTTCTTAACCTAGTCACCTAGAACTCCAAAAAAATCACCACATTAGGTTGCATTGCATGGTTCTCTTTCTTTATTCAAAAATCCGTGACCGCTTGACAATCCAATATGAGATTTACATGTGTGGCTGTTGGGCACTCGATGAGCCTGTTTTCTTGGCTTACATGAGGTTAAGGTTTTGTTTGCTTGCATGAACCCTTTATTTATTTATTTATGGATCAAATTTTGCACGAGATTATTATGTGAATAAAACACAAATGGACGATGTGGATTTTTCTGAGGTTAGGGACCACACATCACAAAAAAGTTTAGAAATATCATAGCCCACAGGCCTCCTCCTCCAACTACAAATTACAAGCAATATCAGTCTACACTGCACTACTCAACTTTCACGCAATGGAGGCTTCTTCTTCTTCGGCTGTTTTAGCCCTTGCATTGCTAGCTGCTCTGGCCCTTCTCTCCAAAATTCTATTTGCCAAACGCCCAAAACTTCCACCAGGTCCAA
This sequence comes from Prunus dulcis, assembly GCF_902201215.1. Lineage (NCBI taxonomy): Eukaryota > Viridiplantae > Streptophyta > Magnoliopsida > Rosales > Rosaceae > Prunus > Prunus dulcis. The sequence goes on along the minus strand of NC_047656.1, from coordinate 17,508,161 downwards.
AACCATGGCCTATAATTGGCAACCTCAATCTCCTTGGTCCTCTGCCTCATCAATCCCTTCACAAATTGTCCCAAACTTATGGACCAATAATGCAGCTTAAGTTTGGCTCCTACCCAGTTGTTGTTGCCTCATCTCCAGAAATGACAAAACAATTTTTAAAGACACATGATCACATCTTTGCATCTAGGCCTCAAACTGCTGCTGGCAAGTACCTCACTTATGACTACCTCGATGTCACCTGGGCAACTTATGGTCCATATTGGCGTCAAGGCCGCAAAATTTTTCTCATGGAGCTGTTTAGCCCCAAAAGACTAGTGTCTTTTCGATACATTTGGGTTGAGGAAAATCGTGCTTTTGCTTCGCGACTCTATGCCTTGTCGGGGAAGACAGTTGTGCTCAAAGAGCATCTGTCACGCCTAAGTCTTAGCATTATGAGCAGAATTGTGTTGGGGAAGGAGTATTTTAGCTTGACCGACTTCGAGAGTTCAATAATGTCACTCAAAGAATTTCAGGACATGTTAGATGAGTTGTTCTTGCTTAATGGGGTATTCAATATAGGGGATTGGATACCATGGCTTGATTTTTTGGATTTGCAAGGTTATGTAAAGCGAATGAAGGTCGTAAAGAAAAAAATGGACTGGTTTTATGAGTTTGTGCTCCATGAACACAAGGCCAGGAAGGAAGGAGTGAAGGAGTTTGTGGCAAAGGACATGGTGGATTTACTATTGCAGCTGGTTGATGATCCTAATGATCTTGAAGTTAAGCTCACCTATGACAGTATCAAGGCATTCACTCAGGTATATGCTTCCTAAATCATTCCCTTATTAAATTTCCTAAGATTACTACAATGTTCTCTTGCCATACTGTGAATTTGAACCATACGTTATGCAGTCTGGCAATAGAACATTTCTATATAAAAACTTATGTAGAAAAACACAACATAAAGCTTTACTCAAAATTGTTCATGTGGCTTATTAATTTTGTTCATGCAAATTAAAATCAGGACTTGATAGCTGGAGGCACTGATACCTCTGCTTGCGTTTTGGAATGGGCAATGTCTGAGCTCATAAAACAGCCAAACCTGATCGAAAAGGCGACAGAAGAGCTTGACAGAGTGATTGGGAAGGAGAGATGGGTAGAAGAGAAAGACCTCGAAAACCTTCCTTATATGGATGCAATTATGAAAGAGACAATGAGGAAGCACCCTGCGGTTGTAATGCTAGCACCACATCTAGCTCTTGAAGATTGCAATGTGGCAGGTTATGATGTTCGTAAAGGGACTATAGTGTTTGTGAACCTATGGAGCATGGGAAGAGACCCCAAACTGTGGGATGCACCAGATGAGTTTAGGCCTGAGAGGTTCTTAGGGAAGGCAATTGATGTGAAGGGACAGAGTTTTGAGTTATTGCCATTTGGTTCAGGAAGGAGGATGTGCCCTGGTTATAGTCTTGGACTGAAAATGATAGGGTCTTGTTTGGCTAACATGTTACATGGGTTTAACTGGAAACTGCCTGAAAATGTGAAAGTTGAAGATTTGGGCATGGAGGAGGTTTATGGATTGGTCACACCTCGGAAGTTCCCACTTGTTGCGGTCACAGAACCTCGGCTGCCAATCCATCTTTATTAACTTAACTATATGTGAGGGGCTTATAGCTCAAGTGGTTAAAAGTAGTTACCCCTACATGGTGCCAGCTTTAAATTTCTTTTTAGTTCCATCTATGTAGTCTGCCAATATATATTTTGATCAAGTAGGGAGGCTTAGCTTTCGCAAAAAAATAACTTCTACTCAATAAGTTGTAATTCGTTTTTATCAACGAGGGACTGAAATCTGAATTGGGATGTAAGTGTTGCACATGTGACAAGTTCCATGATCTCTTCCACGCACGGTCGCACCCATCTAGCCAATCATCCTGTGGAGCTCCATAATGTGATGTGGTTTATTTCATTTGTTCAACCATTCTTCTGTGCTCATTGCTCCACTCACTGTTAAGTCTCCATGGCTTCGGCTATGTGGCGTTAATTAATCATGAATCATCTGAAAATATGCAGTGATGAGTAGATTTTATATAATATATATAACCTTATTTTTAGTATATTTTGATTAATATTTTGAAAGAATTTTGATACTTTGGATTATATTTTCACTATAGGACTGTCGACTTCCTCTGGAGCAAAACATAATCAAATGAAAGAATTTTGGAGTAATTCTAGTTGGAGGACGTTCGTGAGTCACTTAGCTTGATTGTATCAAAATATCAGATTCGTCCACCAAGCGGTGATTTCCTGGCGAATAAATAAAGGAGCGATGTGCAGTGCTGAAATAGTGACGTTTTGGGCTTGAATCGCGTTTTTGGAGCCTAAGGTGATCTTGGATGGGTTTGGGGCCTTCTGGAGATATGTTCAGAACGTTTTTATCTTTTAAACAAGCTATCCTGGGCCGGATTTGGAGGAGATTTGTGACTAAAGCGTGGCTGGACAATTTCTGTGCAGTTTATCCCCACTTAATTAGGACTTCTTATATTCTATTCTATTTTATTATTTAGTTAGATTCCTAGCGAGAATAAGAGACTGGTTTTCGCAGGGATTGTGCGGCTGGTTTTTAGGGGAAATATTTAAGGTTTTAGTCCGCTCTAGTTTTGGGACACTTTTCTTTTACGTAACTTTGGGAGACATAATAATTGTGAGGGTTCTTGAAGATCTTCAACTTCAAGGTGTTTTTATTCTTATTCATTCGAATGATATTTGCTTGAATTTCAATTATGAATATGCGTAACTAATTCACTTTAGTCAGGGCGAAGCCTTGAACCTTCGCATGAATATGTAATTTTTATTTAATTGCTTATGATTGATGGCGTGCATACTTTGAATTGTTAATCACTGGGTTAAACTTTCTAATTGTCTTAATGCCTGATCACCATTAGGATCTTTAGAAAAGTAACTCGATGCAATTTTGGTCGGAAGGTTCCTTGAAATTGATGCTGGCTTCTTGTGATTAATAATTGTAATTTCACTTAAGATGAACATTATGTCTTAAGGGTTGCATGGTTTTTCGGAAAGGGTTTTCATAAAGCATAATGAGTTTTTCATGTTCAAATTTGATCCGAACGTCTAGAAAGGTTGCATGTTGGATATACGTTATATGTTGGAGGTTCCAAGTAGAGTATAAATTAGGAAAATCTAACCTTCAAAGTGGCATGTGTAGATCATAAATAATTGGTAAAAATTCATGGGATTGCTAAGTAATGGTGAAATCCTAGTGTTTTTATAAATTGGTTTTTAAAATTCTTTTCTTTGACCGTATTTGTTTTTAATCAACATTCGTTTTTAGTATTAAACGATTTCAGAATCATCCTTCTCAACCTTTAATTTCAAGTAGTTAATTAGAGTTTGTTTTTACATAAATTGTTAAATAGTCCTTGAGGAAAACGACCTTTGCATGAGCATCCATACTACAATATCCTCGTATTCTTGCAAGTATTTCATGTGATTTTAACTCTATTTGCGCAGGTACTAAAAATCCTATCATGCAGCATTCACATCTAGGGCAAATTTGCAACATGAAACAACCTTGATCCTCTCTGTTGTTGGAGAGCCAGACAGACATTCAGGTGGAACAAAAACCCATCAAAATGCATCAAAAATCACAGCTGTCGACTTGTTATAAGGTAAGGGTCTAAAAATAATTGATATTCATGCTCTCTTCTTCATTCCCCAAATGAAAATATCTCAAGCAAAGCAACCAACCATCCCACCATGAATTCAAGGGCCAGAGACCATAATGGCAGCATGTGTGGTGTGGGGCATCTGTCGGAGTAACTTTAAGTGTGATGGCTAGACAATGCTGCATTTCTATGCCTATTCTCAGAACTGAAACGAGATTAATGTTTGCATAAAACACAAATGAATGGTGATTGATGATGACCTTCACTAACTTAAGTCATTCCTGTATCACTAAATCAAATTTAAATTTATAAGAAATATCATAGCCCACATACCTACTTGAACTATAAATTACCTGCAAATATCAGTGAAGGCTGCACTTCTCAACCTTTACACAATGGAGGCTTCTTCTATGAATAATTGCAACGTGGGGCATCTGTACATAGGTACTAATTAACTTGCCTACTTTCACACTTTGAGTAATGACAGAAATATCATAGCCGACCCGACGACATAACTAGGTACTTCTTCAACTATAAATTACCTGCAATATCCTTAACCTTCGTACACGACAATGTCAATGGAGGAGGCGGCTTCTTTTTCTTTGGCTGTTTTAAGTTTTTCAACCCTTGCACTGCTTGTTGCTCTGGCCCTTCTCTCCAAAATTCTCTTTCCCCTGCCCAAGAAGCTAAAACTTCCACCAGGTCCCAAACCATGGCCTATAATTGGCAACCTCAACCTCGTTGGTCCTCTGCCTCATCAATCCGCTCACAAGTTGTCCCAAACTTATGGACCAATAATGCAGGTTAAGCTTGGCTCCTGCCCAGTTGTAGTTGCCTCATCTCCAGAAATGGCAAAGCAATTTTTAAAGACGCATGATCGCATCTTTGCCTCTAGGCCTCAAACTGCAGCAGGCAAGTACCTCAATTATGGCTACCTCAGTGTCACTCATGCACCTTATGGTCCATATTGGCGTCAAGGCCGCAAAATTTTCATCTCTGAGCTCTTTAGCCCAAAAAGTCTAGAGTCCTTTCGATACATCCGGGTTGAGGAAAATCGCGCTTTTATTTCGCGACTCTATGCCATGTCAGGGAAGGCAGTTGTGCTCAAACAGCATCTGTCACGCCTAACTCTTAGCGTTCTGTGCAGAATTGTGTTGGGTAAGGACCATTTTAGCTTGACCACATCCAAGAGTTCCATAATATCACTCAAAGAATCTCAGGACATGACAGATGAGTTGTACTTGCTTGCTGGGGTAGCCAATATAGGGGATTGGATACCGTGGCTAGATGTTTTTGACTTGCAAGGTTATGTAAAGCGAATGAAGGCCTTACAGAAAAAGTTGGACCGGTTTTATGAGTTCGTGCTCAATGAACACAAGGCCAGGAAGGAAGGAGTGGGGGAGTTTGTGGCAAAGGACATGGTGGATTTACTATTGCAGCTGGTTGATGATCCTAACGATCTTGAAGTTAAGCTCACCTATGACACTGTCAAGGCATTCACTCAGGACTTGGTAATTGGAGGCTCTGATACCTCTGCTACCACTTTGGAATGGGCAATGTCTGAACTCATAAAACAACCAAACCTCATCAAAAAGGCCACCGAAGAGCTCGATAGAGTGATTGGAAGAGAGAGATGGGTAGAAGAGGAAGACCTCGAAAACCTTCCTTATATGGATGCTATTATGAAAGAGGCAATGAGGAAGCACCCTGTAATTGTATTGCTACCACATTTAGCTCTTGAGGATTGCAATGTGGCAGGTTATGATGTTTGTAAAGGAACTCTAGTGCTTGTGAACATATGGAGCATGGGGAGAGATCCCACGCTGTGGGATGCACCAGATGAGTTTAGGCCTGAGAGGTTCTTAGGGAATAATGCAATTGATGTGAAGGGACAGAGTTTTGAACTGCTTCCATTTGGTTCAGGAAGGAGGATGTGCCCTGGTTATGGTCATGCACTGAAAATGGTAAGGTCTTGTTTGGCTAACATGTTACATGGGTTCACCTGGAAACTGCCTGGAAATGTGAAAACAGAAGATTTGGGCATGGAGGAATCTTATGGATTGCTCACACATCGGAAGTTCCCACTTGTTGTAGTCACAGAACCTCGGCTGCCAATTCGTCTTTACTAATTATATTTGAACTTAATAATGTGCCAGCTTTAAGTTTCTTTTTTGTTCCATCAAGTAGGGAGGCTTAGTTTTAACAAAAAGAATAGAACTAGGCCTTCTCAATAAGATTGTAATTCTTTTTTATCAATAAGGGACTGAGATATAAAGAAATTTAAGGGAAAAACAAATGTAACATGCAACAGAGGTTGCATTACTTGTGAGCTTCGTAAGCTTCAATAGCATCGAATCATCCGATTCACCATTTAACCAATTTGCATAAATTAGCCCTAGCATTATGGGTACTAGCAGTTATGTCCTTATCCATTTTCATAATTGTAACATTGTGTAGGGCTCCATAATGAGCTGTGGTTTGTTTAATTTGTTCAGGCATCGTACTGTGACTGTGAAGTGTCCATGGCTCCACGCCAGCTATGTGGATTTAATCGTGAATGACCAGAAAATATGCAAGATTGGCATGAAGGGGTAATTTGCAACATGAAACACACTTGGCAGGAGATAAATAATTAAAGGGGAAGTATATATGATAAAAATTGTCACACCAGATCTGGCATTGGCAATCATCTTAGACTGTAAAACGAGCATTACATGCTGGAAGCTGGTGGATTAGTCCAACAGCCCACAAACACCACACATGTCAATAAGTCTCCCTAATCTCGAAACATATAGTTCATATTCCCAGATGAGATTAATCTAACTCATTCTAGGAGAAGAGGCATAATGCAGAGTGCAGAGACGGTGTAATCAACAAAGCAGTGGAAGTTACCATCACAAACGTTCATACACAGTTTTATTTTTATAGAGAAGGTTCATAATACATATCCGGACACTCAGATTCAATATCACTAGTAAAGATAGATTGGTAGCCGAGGTTCAACTACGGCAACAAGTGGGAACTTCCGAGGTGTTAACAATCCATAAACTTCCTCCATGCTCAAATCTTCTTTTTTCACATTCTCAGACAATTTCCAATTGAACCCATGTAACATGTTGGCCAAGCAAGACCTTATCACTTTCAGTCCAAGACTATAACCAGGGCACATCCTCCTTCCTGAGCCAAATGGCAAGAACTCAAAACTCTGTCCCTTCACATCAATTGCCTTCCCTATGAACCTCTCAGGCCTAAACTCATCTGGTGCATCCCACAGCGTGGGGTCTCTCCCCATGCTCCACGTGTTCACAAACACTAAAGTTCCTTTGCAAATATCATAGCCTGCCACATTGCAATCTTCAAGAGCTAGATGTGGTGGTAGCATTGCCACTACAGGGTGCTTCCTCATGGTCTCTTTCATAATTGCATCTATATAAGGAAGGTTTTCAAGGTCTTTCTCTTCTACCCATCTCTCTCTCCCAATCACTCTGTCAAGCTCCTGTGTTGCCTTTTTGATGAGGTTTGGTTGTTTTATGAGTTCAGACATTGCCCACTCCAAAGTGGTTGCAGAAGTATCAGTGCCTCCTGCTACTGAGTCCTGGTTTTAATTTGAATGAACAAAGTGAATCATTTGTGTTTATATCATTAACTTGTGTCTTTTTACAGAAGTTCTCATATATCTAAGGATGCAAATGTTATAATGCTTATGTTTGCCCAAAGAGCATTACCCTAATGTTCGGAAATTAAATAAGAAATAATTTAAGAAGCTACCTGAGTGATTGCCTTGACACTGTCGTAAGTGAGCTTAATTTCAAGATCATTAGGGTCATCAACCAGCCGCAACAGTAAATCCACCATGTCTTCTGACACAAATTCCTCCACTCCTTCCTTCTTTGTCTTGTGTTCATCGAGCACAAACTCATAAAACCGGTCCAATTTTTTCGTTAAGGCCTTCATTCGCTTTACATACCCTTGTAAGTCTAAAAAATTAAGCCATGGTATCCAATCCCCTATGTTGAATACCCCGCTAAGCAAGAACAACTCATCCAATGTGTCCTGGAATTCTTTGAGTGACATTACCGAACTCTCAAATTTGGACACGCCAAAATACTCCTTACCAAACACAATTCTGCTCATAATACTAAGAGTTAGGCGTGACAGATGCTCTTTAAGCATGATTTGCTTTCCTGACAAGGCATAGAGTCGCGACACAAAAGCGTGACTTTCCTCAACCCTAATGTACTCGAAAGACTCCAGTCTTCTTGAGCTAAATAGCTCGGAGAGGAAGATTTTCCGGCCTTGACGCCAATATGGACCATAAGGTGCCCAAGTGACATTGAGGTGGTCATAAGTGAGGTACTTGCCTGCTGCAGTTTGGGGTCTAGAGGCAAATACGTGATCATGTATCTTTAAAAACAGTTTTGCCATTTCTGGAGATGAGGCAATTACAACTGGGAAGGAGCCAAAATTGAGCTGCATTATTGGTCCATAAGTTTGGGACAATTTGTGAAAGGATTGATGAGGCAGAGGACCAATGAGGTTGAGGTTGCCAATTATAGGCCATGGTTTAGGACCTGGTGGATATTTCAGTTTGTGGAGTTGGGAGAAGAAATTTTTTGAGACGAGGTATAGAGCAGCCAGGCATGCCAGGGTTAAAACAGCCCAAGAGAAATTCTCCATTAATACTTGATTTGTGGCTGTAGTGATGAAAAGTTGACTGACCTGCAGGTAATTTATAGTCTAAGTAAGTGGTTTGATATTTCTTAATCATTTTTTCCAATCTTAATAATATCATTATGTTGTTTATTTAGTGTCTACAGTGGAATCACTTGGGTTAAATTAGTGGAGATCAACATCAGTTTTGAAAAATCCCTACTCTTAGATCCTCCCAAAATCTTTGCAGGCATTCATCTTCCTCTTTGTTTGTTTACATGAACCCTTTATTTATTTATTTTTGGATCAAATTTTGCACGAGATTATTATGTGAATAAAACACAAAGGGATGGTGATGTAGGGACCACAGAGCACATAAAAGGTTTTGGGAGGATAATATATATATATTTTAAATACTGATGATGATCTCTTGAATAACTCAAATCAATCAGAAAAAATGTTGGGAATATCATAAGCCCACATGCCTTGTCCATTTTCATAATTGTTCAGGCATCGTATTGTGACTGTCAAGTCTCAATGGCTCCAGCTATGTGGATTTAATCGTGAATGACCAGAAAATATGCAAGATTGGCATGAAGGGGTAATTTATGGAGCACTTGGAGACCAGAAAACATGCACTTGGAGACTTGACACAGTACAATGTCTGAACAAATTAAACAAACCACAGCTCATTATGGAGCCCTACACAAGGACTAGACAGAATGCTAGGGCCAATTTATGCAAGTTGGCTGAATAGTGCTGAATCAAATGATTTTTGATGTTATTGAAGTTTAGGAAACACACAAGCATAAGTAATGCAACCTCTATACCAATATGTTACATTTGCTTTTCCTTAGATTTATTTAGATCTCAGTCCCTGATTGAACTCATGTAACATGTTACCCAAACAAGACCTTATCAAATTCTCAGGTAATTTAAATTTTATAGTTGAAGTAGATATGAGCGCTATGATATTTATTAACCCCTTTTTTGTTTGATTTTGTGAGACAGGAATTACTTGAGTTAAGTCATCGTCATTAATCAATGAAAGGATATCCCCAAAACCTTTGCTGGACTTTGGCCTCGTTTCGTGAGTACTATAAGTAGTAGGATTGGATTAGCTTAATTTAATACAATGTACTATTGGTACTTAAAAATGAATGTGGATAGGATAAAAGATAATTCCACCATAATTCTATTTTGTGCATTTTTTTTAGGATAACTTATCCTATCAATAAGGTTCATAATCCCATTACTCCACCCCTTGACTTTGGACCCAAGACTCGGTAGCACCAGGGACGGATCCAGGATTTGAAAATGACATGGGCTAAATTTTCCTTACGTACAAACCTATTGAAAACTCAACGGTACCATTGAATTTTATTAAAGACAAAAAAACAAAAAAACACCGGAGACATAATAAACCTCGTCCCTCAAAATGAAAGTACATATAGATAAAACAAATACTTAAATAGTTAAATATCTAATCAAAATCCAGAAAATGTCGTCAATTGGAAAATTCCTACAGTGGAATCACTAATAATATCATTATGTTGTTTAATTAGTATCTACAGTGGAATCACTTGGGTTAAATTAGTGGAGATCAATATCAGTTTTGAAAAATCCCTACTCTTAGATCCTCCCAAAAGCTTTGCAGGCATTCGTGTTCCTCTTATGTGCTGACACTTCACCATCCATTTCTACTTTTGGGTTATGGTGTATGTATTTTATGCACACATTAATTTATTTGTTATATATATATATATATATATATATATATATATACAGAGAGCTTCTATTAAGAGATTTCTCAAATAACTTATTTGAGGGATACTCCTTGTAGGCCCCATTTCGAATTGTATTTCACTAATCCAAACTGTCTATTTTGTAGATACTCATTCAAAGATCATCTCTACAAAAAATCACTTGAATCAGATATTATTTGACCATTCAATTGAGTTATTGAAATTTTAGTATTTTCTTGAAGCACTGTATTCATTGATTTTGTAAGACACAATTGGATGTCGAAACAGTTTCCGATTTGTCTAATTTTTTGTAAGGATGATCTATGAATGAAGATGGATGGTTTGGATCATTGGGAAAAAAAATGGTAGGATACTCTAAAGGGCGTCCCTCAAATAAAATTAGATGAGGGATCCCTCAATAGAATGAGACTATATATATATATATATATATATATATATATATATATATATAGGGGCGGATCCGTGGCACTACGTTTTTGACACAAGTTTTGACACAATTTTTGGGCCATTAGATTACTCCACTTTCAATGGTTGAGATTAAATATTACATGATAAGTAGTTTTAATTTTTTTAAACAGACAATCATTAATTTTATTCTCTCTCATAAAAATAAAAGGAAAATTTTCTCTCTCCAACCTTTTTGCTGGAAGACGTAATCTCTCCTGCCTCTTTAATCTCAAATATTTATTATGGTCTAATAAATAAAGAATCTCACCAAAAACTAAATACTCAAACCCCACATTTGCACCTCTCTCTCTCTCTCTCTCTCTCTCTCTCTCAATTTTTGCCTTCTTCGTTGGGAGAAAAGCTTTGCTCCAGATACATATTTCAATTTTCGATTTTCTTGATCAGATTTGGTTTATTTTAATTTTATTTTTTGTTGGAATTAAACTAGAATCTCTAGATTAGGAATTTAAGGAATTAATAGTTTCCAAGGGGATTAAGTTTATTTCTTAGGTATCTATGATTAAGCTATTCATTTCAATTTGTTTCAAATTGTTGGTAGGATTTCTTATTTTGAGGGTTTGATTTAGGGATTTTAATCTTCTCATATATGAAAATTTTGACTATTACTTTTTTTTTTTTTCCCGATTAATAGGGACAGAATACAAGGAGAAAATTTGATGCCACACCAACTTGCTTCAACCTCCTCCCTCTTTGGGGTTGGTTCTAGAAATTGATGGATTACCTGGTGCATTGACATATGGAATTACAGTTTATGAATTGTCTTTGCTGGGCTGTCCAAAATGAGTGTTTCTTCAAATGACCTCAACACCCTGGTTGTACTCTGCTCCCCTGTGGTCCTATGTATGTTTGGTTGTTGGTTTTGGGTTTTTGCCCACGGGTGACTTTTATGAAAGTTCATTTTTCTGATAAGAGAGAGAGAGAGAGAGAGAGAGAGAGAGAGAGAGGGGCATGCGAATGTGGGGTTTGGGTATTTAGTTTTTGGTGAGATTCTTTATTTATTATATTCTAATAAATATTTGAGATTAAAGAGGCATGAGAGATTATGTCTTCCAGCAAAAAGGTTGGAGAGAGAAAAATTTCCTTTTATTTTTATGAAAGAGAATAAAATTAATGATTGTCTATTTAAAAAAATTAAAACTACTTGCCATGTAATATTTAATCTTAACCATTAAAAGCGGAGTAATCTAATGGCCTAAAAATTGTGTCAAAACTTGTGTCAAAAATTTAGTGCCATGGATCCGCCCCCATATATATATATATATATATATAAAATTCTAAAATAAATTTAATTTAATTTTTTTTAAAAAAAACCTCTAGCAAGTGCGTAAGCGCATGCAGAGAGGCTAGTAGTAGGTTAAGGGCCAGGATTAAACAAAATTAAACCTTCAATGCTAAAAAGAAAAGAAAAATAAAATTATGTTTGTGGAATTTAATTTGTTTAGGTTAAAAAGTTCGGAAAAAAAAATCACGAAGTTATAAAATATAAAAAATTATGTCAAGACAAAATTAACCACACAAAAGAAAAATCATTCTTGAAGAATTTAAGAAAGTTGCAGCAATACATGAGTGGTTGTAGCAGTAGCCAGGTATTTCTCTTTATTTCTTTAGTTGTAGTGGTTTGATATTTCTTAATCATTTTTTCCAGTCTTAATAATATCATTATGTTGTTTAATTAGTGTCTACAGTGGAATCACTTGGGTTAAATTAGTGGAGATCAATATCAGTTTTGAAAAATCCCTACTCTTAGATCCTCCCAAAATCTTTGCAGGCATTCGTGTTCCTCTTATGTGCTGACACTTCACCATCCATTTCTACTTTGGGGTTCTGGTGTGTATATTTTATGCACACATTAATCTCGTTATAAATGGGTTTTCCATGGCTTAAGTTATGTAATTTTAACTAATATTAAGTTGTGTACAATAATATTTAGATAATCATTGGACCAAAAATATTGGATAATCAAGCCTTTTGGGCCTTGGGCTAGCTGTTTATTTGTTTAATAGTAGGTTAAGGGCCAGGATTAAACAAAATTAAACCTAAAATGCTAATAAGAAAAGAAAAATAAAATTATGTTTGTGGAATTTCATCTGAAAATATTTTCTAAGTATGACGATACTAAAAAAAACATTTCTTTGGAGAAGAGTACAAAATAAAACATTTCTTTGATAGACAATAAAAGAACTAGTTGAGCTACTCCTCAACATCGTAGCTAAGATGAGCATCTGAACAGCTTTCAACAGTGTCTTGGTATAACCAAAAACAAAACAAAAAATAAAACTTGATAGAATTTTAGTGTGTGCGAATAACGAATTAAGTTGAGCAAAAATAATGCTTTATTGTAGTGTGCATGATTAGAAAGTGCACGCCAAATGTATTTGCTCTGAGGAGGTAAACTGCTCGAGCTCTCTCATGAAGGGTAGCAAGGCCTGTAATTAGATAAAAAGGCATCTAAAAACAGATACATGTTGCTATTTCAATTTTGCTAATATATTTGTTTCTGCTTTATTTTCCTTCCTGCTTTGAATGTTTTATTTGAGTTAAATAAATAAATATATATATATATATATATATATATATTTAAAGAGTAGAGCCGCGCGGCTGTACTCAAATAAAAAATATATTTAAAGCGTATAGCCGCACGGCTGTACTACGTAAACAAAAAAATATATTTAAAGAGTATGGCCGCGCGGCTGTACACGTAGCCAATTCTTAAATTCTTATTGGAGCTCTCTTGTGCCCCCACCTCCTCTGTTTTGGAGGATAATATATATATATTTTTTTAATACTGATGATGATCTCTTCAATAACTCAAATCAATCTTGTCTCACTAAAGCAAACAAAAAAACTTAAGAAATATCATAGCCCACATGCCTCCTCCTCGCTCCTCCAACTACAAATTACAAGCAATACCAGTCAACACTGCACTACTCAACTTTCACACAATGGAGGCTTCTTCTTCTTTGGCTGTTTTAGCCCTTGCATTGCTAGCCGCTCTGGCCCTTCTCTCCAAAATTCTATTTGCCAAACGCCCAAAACTTCCACCAGGTCCAAAACCATGGCCTATAATTGGCAACCTCAATCTCCTTGGTCCTCTGCCTCATCAATCCCTTCACAAATTGTCCCAAACTTATGGACCAATAATGCAGCTTAAGTTTGGCTCCTACCCAGTTGTTGTTGCCTCATCTCCAGAAATGGCAAAACAATTTTTAAAGACACATGATCACATCTTTGCCTCTAGGCCTCAAACTGCTGCAGGCAAGTACCTCACTTATGACTACCTCGACGTCTCCTGGGCACCTTATGGTCCATATTGGCGTCAAGGCCGCAAAATTTTTCTCACGGAGCTGTTTAGCTCCAAAAGACTAGAGTCTTTTCGATACATTCGGGTTGAGGAAAATCGTGCTTTTGTTTCACGACTATATGCCTTGTCGGGGACGGCAGTTGTTCTCAAAGAGCATGTGTCACGCCTAACTCTTAGCATTACGAGCAGAATTGTGTTGGGGAAGGAGTATTTTAGCTTGACCGAATTCGAGAGTTCAATAATGTCACTCAAAGAATTTCAGGACATGTTAGATGAGTTTTTCTTGCTTAATGGGGCATCCAATATAGGAGATTGGATACCATGGCTTGATTTTTTGGACTTGCAAGGTTATGTAAAGCGAATGAAGGCCTTAGAGAAAAAAATGGACCGGTTTTATGAGTTTGTGCTCCATGAACACAAGGCCAGGAAGGAAGGAGTGAAGGAGTTTGTGGCAAAGGACATGGTGGATTTACTACTGCAGCTGGTTGATGATCCTAAGGATCTTGAAGTTAAGCTCACCTATGACAGTATCAAGGCATTCACTCAGGTATATGCTTCCAAAATCATTCCATTATTAAATTTCCTAAGATTACTGCAATGTTCTTTTGCCATACTTCGAATTTGGACCGCACGTTATGCAGTCTGGCAAGAGACCATTTCTACATAAAAACTTACGTAGAAAAACACAGCATAAAGCTTTACACAAAATTGTTCATGAATCATGTGGCTTATTAATTTTGTTCATCCAAATTAAAATCAGGACTTGATAGCTGGGGGCACTGATACCTCTGCTTCCCTTTTGGAATGGGCAATGTCTGAGCTCATAGAACAGCCAAACCTGATCGAAAAGGCGACAGAAGAGCTTGACAGAGTGATTAGGAAGGAGAGATGGGTAGAAGAGAAAGACCTCGAAAACCTTCCTTATATAGATGCAATTATGAAAGAGACCATGAGGAAGCACCCTGTGGTTGTAATGCTACCACCACATCTAGCTCTTGAAGATTGCAATGTGGCAGGTTATGATGTTTGTAAAGGGACTTTAGTGTTTGTGAACCTATGGAGCATGGGCAGAGACCCCACACTGTGGGATGCACCAGATGAGTTTAGGCCTGAGAGGTTCTTAGGGAAGGCAATTGATGTGAAGGGACAGAGTTTTGAGTTCTTGCCATTTGGTTCAGGAAGGAGGATGTGCCCTGGTTATAGTCTTGGACTGAAAATGATAGGGTCTTGTTTGGCTAACATGTTACATGGGTTTAACTGGAAACTGCCTGAAAATGTGAAAGTTGAAGATTTGGGCATGGAGGAGGTTTATGGATTGGTCACACCTCGGAAGTTCCCACTTGTTGCAGTCACAGAACCTCGGCTGCCAATCCATCTTTATTAACTATATGTGAATCTACGGCTTGCACCCAAGGTCCTATGTTCGAATCCCCAGTCATCAACATATTGCCTGTATCAGCAATAGAAAAAATAAAATAAAATAACTATATGTGAATTGTGCCAGCTTTAAATTTCTTTTTAGTTCCATCTATGTAGTCTGCCAATATATATTTTGATCAAGTTCTTTCACAAAAAATATAACTAGTTCTACTCAATAAGTTGTAATTCGTTTTACCAACCATCCCACCATGAATTCAAGAGCTAGGGTAGAGAACATAATGGCAACATGTGTGGCGTGGGGCATCTGTGCTAATTAATTTGCCTGCTTTTCACACTTTGAGTAATGATAGAAATATCAGATTCAACAGGTCCCAAACCATGGCCTATAATTGGCAACCTCAACCTCGTTGGTCCTCTGCCTCATCAATCCGCTCACAAGTTGTCCCAAACTTATGGACCAAAATAATGCAGGTTAAGCTGGGCTCCTGCCCAGTTGTAGTTGCCTCATCTCCAGAAATGGCAAAGCAATTTTTAAAGACGCATGATCACATCTTTGCCTCTAGGCCTCAAACTGCAGCAGGCAAATACCTCAATTATGGCTACCTCAATGTCACTTATGCACCTACGACCCAACAATGGTATAAGAGTAACACCCTAAATTCCACATGCGCAGTTATAAGTATCCTTCATTGGCACTAGTATATCCCGGGTTTGTGTCGTGCTACCGGGTCTTGGGTCCAAGGTCAAGGGGTGGAGTAATGGATTTATGAACCTTCTTGGTAGGATAGTTATTCTACAAAAATGCACATGATGGGATTATGGTGGGATTATCTTTTATCCCATATCCACATTCATTTTTAATCACCAAATATTGTATTGGATTAAGCTAATCCAATCCTACTACTTATCGCAGGCACCAAAACGAGGCCAAAGTCCAGCAAAGGTTTTGGGGATATCTTTTCATTGATTAATGATGATGACTTAACTCAAGTAATTCCTGTCTCACTGAATCAAATAAAAAAGGGGTTAATAAATATCATAACGCTCATACCTACTTCAACTATAAATTACCTAAGAATGTGATAAGGTCTTGTTTTGCTAACAACTCTCTCAAAATGGAATATATTCCAAACATATATGCCATAGTTCCTTACTTCGACAGGATACAAATATCTATATTTTATATTTTTAGTTACTTTTTCAGACCTATTGCCGATACTAAGTAGCAGCCAAAAATTTGTATCCATTTTTCATGATATTATACATGGATATCATATATATCATGGCGAATTCTTCGTAAAAAATTGTCTTCCACAATGGAAACTAATAAGTGATAAATCTAAGGACTGAGATCTAACGGGGGACTGAGATATAAATAAATCTAAGGAAAAGCAAATGTGACATGATGGTACAGAGGTTGCATTACTTTTACTTGTGTGTTTCGTAAACTTCAAAAGCATCAGATTCAGCACCATTCAATCAATTTGAAAAATTGGCCCTAGCATTCTGTCTACTAGCGGCTATGTCCTTGTCTATTCTCATAACTATAGCATATGTGGGGTTCCATAATGAGCTGTGGTTTGTTTTATTTGTTCAGGTATTGTACAGTGCTCAGGGCTCATTTGCAACATGAAACACACTTTACACGACAGAAATAATTGAAGGGAACTATACGGACGGAGTATCATAAATTTTCTTTTGGCTACCTAACTGATATGTGACAACCTGCATGATTTCCACACTTTGATATATGATAAAAATTGTCACACCAGATCTGGCATTGGCAATCATCTTGGACTCAAAAACGAACATTGTAGGGCGGAAGCTAGTTGATTAGTCCAACAACCCATGATCACGCACCCATGCACACCACATATATCGATACCTCTCCTTATCTCGGAACATAAGTTCATAATTTTTGATGAAATTAATCTAACTCATTCTAAGGGAAGAGGCATAATGCAGAGTGCAGAGACTACACAATCAACAAAGCAGTCCAACTTATCATAACAAACATTCGTACAGAGTTTTATTCAGTATGACTAGTTCTATTTTACTGAGAATTGGATCAAAATATATATATTGGGAGACACTCACTAAATAGATGAAAAAGAAAAGAAAAATTTAAGCAGGGACACCAGCAGATTCAAATATAATTAGTAAAGATGGATTGGTAGCCGAGGTTCGACTATTGCAAGAATTGGGAACTTCCGAGGTGTTATCAATCCATAAACCTCCTCCATGTCCAAATCTTCTGTTTTCATATTCTCAGGCAATTTCCAATTGAACCCATGTAACATGTTGGCCAAGCAAGACCTTATCACTTTCAGTCCAAGACTATAACCAGGGCACATCCTCCTTCCTGAGCCAAATGGCAAGAACTCAAAACTCTGTCCCTTCACATCAATTGCTTTCCCTAAGAACCTCTCAGGCCTAAAGTCATCCGGTGCATCCCACAGCGTGGGATCTCTCCCCATGCTCCATGTGTTCACAAACACTATAGTTCCTTTGCAAATATCATAGCCTGCCACATTGCAATCTTCAAGAGCTAGACGTGGTGGTAGCATTGCCACTACAGGGTGCTTCCTCATGGTCTCTTTCATAATTGCATCGATATAAGGAAGGTTCTCGAGGTCTTTCTCTTCCACCCATCTCTCCTTCCCAATCACTCTGTCAAGCTCTTCTGTTGCCTTTTTTATGAGGTTTGGTTGTTTTATGAGTTCAGACATTGTCCACTCCAAAGTGTTTGCAGACGTATCACTGCCTCCAGTTATCAAGTCCTGGTTTTAATTTGAATGAACAAAATGGATCAATTTTGTTTATATCTTTATGCTGTGTCTTTTACATATCTTATTAGGAGAACATTTTTGTTTTAACGGACCACTGTGTGGTACATTTGTATATATTCACAGTCTGACAACATAAGTTTAGCCATAGAACATTACCTTAATTTTCGGAAATTTAAGAATAAATAAGAAAATAAATAATAAATTTAAGAAGCACATACCTGAGTGAGTGCCCTGACACTGTCATAAGTGAGCTTAACTTCAAGATCATTAGGGTCATCAGCCAGCCGCAACAGTAAATCCACCATGTCCTCTGCCACAAATTTCTCCACTCCTTCCTTCCTTGCCTTGTGTTCATCAAGCACAAACTCATAAAAGCGGTCCACTTTTTTCGTTAAGGCCTTCATTCGCTTTACATACCCTTGCAAGTCCAAAAAATTAAGCCAGGGTATCCAATCCCCTATGTTGAATACCCCGCTAAGCAAGAACAACTCATCTGATGTGTCCTGAAATTCTTTGAATGACATTATCGAACTCTCAAATTTGGACATGCCAAAATACTCCTTCCCGAACACAATTCTGCTCATAATGCTAAGAGTAAGGCGTGACAGATGCTCTTTGAGCACAACTGCCTTCCCTGACAAGGCATAGAGTCGCGAAATAAAAGCACGATTTTCCTCAACCCGAATGTATTGAAAAGACTCTAATTTTTTCGAGCTAAACAGCTCCGTCAGAAAAAGTTTGCGGGCTTGACGCCAATAAGGACCATAAGGTGCCCAAGTGACATTGAGGTAGCCATAAGTGAGGTACTTGCCTACTGCAGTTTGAGGCCTAGAGGCAAAGATGTGATCATGTGTCTTTAAAAATTGTTTTGCCATTTCTGGAGATGAGGCAATTACAACTGGGTAGGAGCCAAATTTGAGCTGCATTATTGGTCCATAAGTTTGGGACAATTTGTGAAAGGATTGATTCGGCAGACGACCAATGAGGTTGAGATTGCCAATTATAGGCCATGGTTTGGGGCCTGGTGGAAGGTTTCGGCGTTTGGGAAAGAGAATTTTGGAGAGAAGGGCCACAGAAGCTACCAGTGCAAGGGTTATAACAGTCCACGAAAAAGCCTCCATTAATATGTGAGTTGTGGCTGTAATGGTGACTGATCTTGCAGGTAATTTATAGTTGAAGCTAGCAAGTAGGTAGTTTGATTAGTGTCTACTAAAGAATCTCGTTATAACTGGGTTCTAGTGAAACCATATGCATGTGTATTTACACATTAATCTCTTTATAAATGTTTTTCTTTTATAAAAGGAAAGAGTTTTTCTATTTAAACTTCACACTTACGATTCCAGAGCGTTTAAAAAGATTTTGTTTAAGTGCCAGCTTTCATAGAACTTGATGGAACTTTAGAATTTGTATAGAACTTGATAGACTTTTAGAAGACTTCTGTATAATTTTTCAATAAACTTTCATAAGATTTGTATGGCTTTTATTCCATACTTTGAATGTGGATATATTTACACATTGAATGTAGACAGTATATTTCACTTTATCCCCATCCTTGTCAAAGCCAGTGTTGCAAGCAATGCATCGACGCTATTTCTAACCCAAGTTTGTCCAAATAAAAAACAAACCTGCCGACAGAAAAGAGAATCCAAGCACTGCTAAATTCAACAGATTCAACAGACCTTTCACTATCAAACTTGAAAAAAAAACAAAACAAAAGACGTGCTCAACATGAAATAAAAAACCAAATTCATAACATCCTTTCCTTCAACAACATGAAATAAAATTATGTTTAACAAAAAGCTAAATTCATAAGAAATATAGTGACAAATGTATTACAAATTTGAAAGAAAACTTTAAGAAAAATACTTAACGTTCATTCATTACAATAAAATTTTTTGAATAATGGATGTTGCTTATCGAAAATATATGCCATTGTTTGTCTGCTAAATTCAACAGATTCAACAGACCTTTCACTCTCAAACTTGAAAAAAACAAAACAAAAGACGTGCTCAACATGAAATAAAAAACCAAATTCATAACATCCTTTCCTTCAACAACATGAAATAAAATTATGTTTAACAAAAAGCTAAATTCATAAGAAATATAGTGACAAATGTATTACAAATTTGAAAGAAAACTTTAAGAAAAATACTTAACGTTCATTCATTACAATAAAATTTTTTGAATAATGGATGTTGCTTATCGAAAATATATGCCATTGTTTGTCTGCTAAATTCAACAGATTCAACAGACCTTTCACTATCAAACTTGAAAAAAACAAAACAAAAGACGTGCTCAACATGAAATAAAAAACCAAATTCATAACATCCTTTCCTTAACAACATGAAATAAAATTATGTTTAACAAAAAGCTAAATTCATAAGAAATATAGTGACAAATGTATTACAAATTTGAAAGAAAACTTTAAGAAAAATACTTAACGTTCATTCATTACAATAAATTTTTTTGAATAATGGATGTTGCTTATCGAAAATATATGCCATTGTTTGTCTGCTAAATTTAACAGTTTCAACAGACCTTTCACTATCAAACTTGAAAAAAACAAAACAAAAGACGTGCTCAACATGAAATAAAAAACCAAATTCATAACATCCTTTCCTTCAACAACATGAAATAAAATTATGTTTAACAAAAAGCTAAATTCATAAGAAATATAGTGACAAATGTATTACAAATTTGAAAGAAAACTTTAAGAAAAATACTTAACGTTCATTCATTATCCTTGATTCTCATTGTTTTCATTGTGCCCAACATCTCTCCGCATATCCAAAGATATACCAACTCTCCATTCATTAGCATTTTGTCGTTTCTGTTCTTGTGTTTGGAAAACTAGTTCAGGATCCCCTACATTAACCGGTAACGATGAAGATGAAGAAGATTCGTCCTCCAATTCAATAGGAAATTCGTCAGATCTACACTCTTTTCAAAGAAAATTGTGTAGTCCTACACAAGCTAACACTATCTCTGTTTGTGTAGCATATGGGAATGAAGGTGCAGACTTGAAAATTGTAAATCGTGACTGAAATATACCAAATATCCTCTCAATGACATTCCTCAAGAACGAATGACGGAGATTGAACAACTCCACGACCTTGACCACCAAACTCTTGGAGATGATATCGAACACCTCAAAATGGAGCCAAAAATTGGCTTCGATTTGGAAATCCACAATCCACTAAGAAAAATTTACCTGATAATAGATTACACATATGTTAGTATCCAATATATGAGCTAATGTAAGCTATAAGAAAAAATTGAAAATTTAAAAATACCTTGTGGTACTTTAAGTCCATTCCTCCTTGTTAAAGCATCTTGTAGTACTCTTGAATCATGAGCTGAGCCCTCCCACCCACTAATAATATATATGAATTCCAAATCAAAGTTACAAGCTGCGAATACATTTTGTGATATCGTACCGTGACGATTATGATAGCTGCTTACGTCGCGTCTCATTACCATTGTTGGAATATGTGTGCCGTCAATAGTTCCGATACAATCCTGAAATAAACTCAAAAGTTTAAAAGATATTATTAAACATAAACAAATTGAATAAAATAAGTTGCACTAGATAACACATTTACCTTCAAGTATGGGTAAAACCTTGTACTTATCCTTATTTTTGATGGTACTGCTAATCCAAGTTTGATTAGCATCTCCGGTGCTATTGTGTTCAAGGCCTTTAAAACTTTGTTAAACTTTTTACTAGCAGTGAAGTGCTATCCGCCAAATGTATCACGTACTAGACACTATCTCTTATTTTGACCCACAATAAGCAAAAAGGTCGCAACCATTTCTTCTACACAAGTGAATCTTGTATCTTGTAAGAGTGTTTTTTCTCTAATAATACTGCATAACTTTCGAAACACATCAGGATACATTCTATACCTTTCTCGAAAATGCTCTGGATCGTCATTCAATACATGATGTATATAATTATATCCTTTCATAGTAATTGGTCGTAGAGTTAATGGACGCTCAATTTCTTCACTCTGCATCATAATGTCATTCAATGCATGAGCTACTGCATAAATCGCCATTAATAAATTCCAAATTGTTTCATAAATTTCTTCATCCTCCTCAATTTATTGCCTCTCAATTTCTTCTACCTCCATTATATATATATATATATATATATATATATATTGATACCGCCTAAATAAAATGATAAAAAAAATTGCAAACATAATTAATAATAAAGTCACAACCATAATTAATAAACAAATTACAAACATAATTAATAATAAAGTCACAAACATAATTAATAAACAAAATACAAACATAATTAATAAACAAATTACAAACAGGATTCATAAAAGCAAAAGAAGTGGGTGAATTCATCATCAACTATTTAATAACCAATAAAGTATTAAACATAAACAACAATGTTTGATAAACAAAACAAATAATCCAAATATCATCCAAAAAACAATACCAAAAATCCCCAATCATTCCAAACAAACTAGTCATTCCCAAAAACTCTCAAAAAAAAAAAAACCCACTCATTCCAAATTGTAGGATATCCAATTTGAGCGCTTCTCAGGAGACATTTTCAAAAATGCATCATTTTTTGCGTTAGTATTCAACAAGGAGAGCGCTTTATAACGAGCACGTTCATCCAAATTTGGGGTCTCTTTAATGGCATCCCACATATAACTCTACGGCTCTCTCTCTTTTTCCCTTTTTGCCAATAGGTTATGGACTCCCCGGAAGTCAGTGGCAATTGAGGCTAATTCTTCCTATAGCATGCTGGGTGGTCTCATTTGAGATAGCATTCCCTTCCAAATCTGTTCTAGTTCGTTTTCTCTGGCTTGAGCTTTCTGAGGGACCTTCACAATTAGTAGCCTGAAAGGGGAATGATGAAGAAGAATGTCCGAGCGGTGGATCTTGGTGTGGTAGTTCATTATGATTTGGTATAAAAGCCTGACTGTCATCATCAAAGACAAAGTCCTCTATTCCAACATGTCTATCTTCCACCCTAAAAGTTCTTGCAGCAGTATCATCACCCAATCCTAATGAGTTTCTTCCAATAGCAGTTGCATTCCTAATTACAATTTGCAGATCCTCATAGTCCTCACAAGTTTTTTTTTGAATACTTGTGTCTTTTGGGTTGGACTACAACAAAAACAATAACCAGAATTATGTATTCAAGTTACCAAACAGAATTATTTAAAGAAAATTTAATAACCTAACCTTAAAGTAGTCTTTCTAAACTTCTTCAGGAACAGTGAATTTCTTTGTGGTTGGATCTCACCCAGACCTAGAGCTGTGACGGAGAAGCTGTGAATATTTTTGGGTGTTCTCTTTTAAAGTACTTCAACCTACTCTAGTATTGAGAATAGGTTTTGTGACACCTAAGTTTTTCATTAATCTTGGGGAGTATTTTGGTTTCTATAGTTGCCTTGCTTAGCATTCCATTAGCATCACGCCATCCACAGCTTGCAGCATCAACCAGTTGCAACAACATTCTACTCTATGTCCGAGCGGTGGATCTTGGTGTGGTAGTTCATTATGATTTGGTGTATAAGCCTGACTGTCATCATCAAGACAAAGTCCTCTATTCCAACATGTCTACATCCCTTCCTATTTTAAAGCCACCAGTTACATCATCATTGCAGAGGGCTTTGATGCAAAGTTCCATATGGTGCCTAGGTTCATATGGAGCCTATAAAAGCCAACCTTTCATATTAATAATACATGCACAAAGAAAGAGACACACACACACACATGTAGGAAATTGCAGTTATTATGGCTTCAAACAAATGCTAGAGAGACGACTTTGTGCACAGCATTTTAATAAAAGTAAGAGTGGTATATAAAATATGGTCTTCTTAGCATGATCTTCTTTAATTAAACACTGAATTCGTATGTTAATTTAGTTGTTATCTTGTCGATATTTGGTAAATTGGATGGGATGTTTATAAAATTGCATGGATGCATGGGATGGGATGTTTATAAAATTGCATGCATATTCCACGGGTACCCAACTTCCAGATTTTGTCAAGAAGTTTTTTATTTATTGTACAGAGAAAGCAGAAAGAAAAAGAAAAAAACTGTAGCAAAACATTGCAGATTCACATATGATATGATCAATAAAGATGGATTGGGAGCCGAGGCCCATGACTGCAACAAGAGGGAAAAATATTACCGAATCAAGAGTTAATTGGTTAAATTCTTTGAATTTTCTTTTTATAAATAATGTAGTCGTTGAATATTATTGTTCTGTTTTCCGAGTTTTTGCTTAGTGATTGTCGAATTAACTTAACCTATGAGGTCAACATTAACATAGGTGAGTATACATTTATGTGCCAACCCAAATTCAACAACTCTATCAGATATGTTAATAGACTAATGCACTCTGATATTGTCTATTGTTGACTTCAAAAATCTAAGGTAAAAAAAGACAGATGCAACATCGAAGAGAGGTTGCAACTTGGATCACTAGTGTTTCCTAAAGCTTCAATAGCACCAAAATTTAATCAATCTGTATTGGCAATAACAAAATAACGCTAATTTCAATAGCATCAAAATTCAATCAATCTGCATGTGCTAATCTCCATCTTAATGTTAATTTCTCCATAAAACTATTTCAACTTTGCTTAAATGGATGCATGGGATGGGATGTTTATAAAATTGCACGCATGTTCCAGGGGTACCCAACTTTTCTGAATAAAATACACACATCCAGATTGGGTCAAGAAGGTTTTTTTTTTTTTTTTTTTTTTCATTTGTACAGAGACAGCAAAAAAGAAAAAGAAAAAACAACCGTAGCATCAACATCGCAGATTCACATATGATATGATCAATAAAGATGGATTGGGAGCCGAGGCTCCATGACTGCAACAAGAGGGAACTTCCTTGGTGTTGACAATCCAGCAACTTCCTCCATGCACAAATCTTCTGGTTTCATATTCTCAGGCAATTTCCAATTAAACCCATGTAACATGTTAGCCAAGCTGCACCTAATCATTTTTAGTCCAAGGCCATAACCAGGGCACATCCTCCTTCCTGAGCCAAATGGCAGCAGCTCAAAATTCTGACCCTTCACATCAATTGCCTTCCCTAAGAACCTCTCTGGGTTGAACTCTTCTGGTGCATCCCATAGTGAAGGGTCTCTCCCTATGCTCCATGTGTTTATGAACACTCTAGTTCCTTTACAAATATCATAACCTTCCACTTTGCAATCTTCAAGAGCTAGATGTGGTGCAAGCATTGCAACCACAGGGTGTTTCCTCATTGTCTCTTTTATAATTGCATCTATATAAGGAAGGTTTTCGAGGTCCTTCTCTTCCACCCATCTCTCTCTCCCAATTACTCTGTCAAGCTCTTCAGTTGCCTTTCCGATGAGGTGTGGTTGTCTTATGAGTTCAGACATTGCCCACTCCAAATTGGTAGCAGAGGTATCAGTTCCCCCTGCTATTAAATCCTGTTTTTCAATCAACAAAATGGGACAAAATGTGTTTCATATGATCATGTTTCTTTTACCACAAGCTATTTTTGTCACGCAAAAAAATGCAAAAAAATAAGTAAAGCAAATAAACTGAAATGTTTTGGATAGTACCTGAGTGAATCCCTTGACACTGTCACGGTTGAGCTTAACTTCAAGATCAGGATCATCAACCAGCTGCAACAGTAAGTCCACCATGTCTTTTGGCACAAAATTTGTCTCTTCTTTCTTCCTTGCCTTGTGTTCATCCAATATATAATCATGGAAGAGATCAAATTTTTTCTTTAAGGCCTTCATTTGCTTTACGTATCCTTGTAAGTCGAAACATTTAAGCCATGGTATCCAATCCCCAATATTTAACACCCCACTAAGACACACCAACTCATCTAACATGTCCTGAAATTCTCTAAGTGTCATTGTGGAAGTCACAAACTGAGACTCACTAAAATACTCCTTACCTAACACAATCCTGCTCACAGTGCTAAGAGTTAGCCTTGAGATATGCTCTTTAAGCATGACAGGCTTACCTGACAAGGCATAGAATCGCGATGTAAAAGCGCGAATTTCCTCGACACGAATGTACTCAAAAGACTCTAGTCTTTTTGAGCTAAATAGCTCGGACATGAAAATTTTTCTCCCTTGACGCCAATAAGGACCAAAAGGTGCCCAAGTGATGTTTCTGTAGTTGTAAGTGAGGTACTTGCCTGCTGCAGTTTGAGGTCTAGAGGCAAAGACATGATCATGCGTCTTCAGAAACTGTTTTGCCATTTCTGCTGATGAGGCAATTACCACTGGATAGGAGCCAAACTTAAGCTGCATTAAGGGTCCATAAGTTTGAGATAATTTGTGAAGGCATTGATGTGGGAGAGGTCCCATGAGGTTAAGGTTGCCAAGTATAGGCCATGGTTTTGGACCTGGTGGAGCTTTTGGTTTGTGGCTTTGGGAAAATATAATTTTTGATAGGAAGGCCAGAGTAGCTAGACATGCCAGGGTTAAAACAACCAAAGAAGAAGAAGCCTCCATTGATGTGGGTTGTGGTGTAATGGTGAGAATTTGAGGTGATCTTGCATGTATTTATAATGCATATGTATGTACATAATGATATACTTGTTGACCATTTTTAGTCTTGATATTATTCTCGTGGGAAATTTTATATGTCTCAACTTTAACTCAATATACCCTACACTCATGTAAATGAGGTGGAGTTTAAGTGAGCACGTAGCTGTAAGCAAATTGTAGGGTATGGTATATGTATAGAATTTCCCTATTCTTATTATTTTATTTAGGGAGAATAATGGGATGCTATTGGATATCAATTTATAATACCCCATATATTCTCCATAATTTTTGCCCAAAAAAAGAAACATATTGTCCATAGTTTGTCTATATTACCAATTTACCAAATATTGACAAAATAACAACTAAATTAACATACGAATTCAGTGTTTAATTAAAGAGGATCATGCTAAGAAGACCATATTTTATATACCACCAATATAATGAATCTTACTTTTATTAAAACGCTGTGCACAAAGTCATCTCTCTAGCATTTTTCTTAATTAAATACTCTGTGAAAGGTGAGTCTAATTAAATACTACGTGGAAGGTGTGGCAGCAAACCCAATCTCGAGGTAATCAAATGGTGGTTTTAAAAATAGAAAATTACGTTCTAATAAATAGGTTCCTTTGCTCTGCGTGCAGACTCACAGGGATATGATCCAAAGTAGTGTAGTGCTTTAGTTAGGAAAAAAAAAAAAAAAAGGTGTAGTGGTTATTAACATAGATTTATGGGCCATCCTGCAAATCATGTTATTATGTTAAGGAGGGTCCTCCCTTTCGGATGACACAATCCATTTCTAATTTGTTTTTCATATGTTAATTATCTCCTGCTGCTAATTAAACATGTGTTTCAAAAACAAGTCATGTTCTTAAACAGGGAATTTGTATGATAACGCATCCTTGTACAGAAGCAAACTGGGGACCACTTCTACTACTAGCAGGAGAGATCCTTTGTGTTGTTTGTTAAAGTTGTTTGCTTTCTCTGTTTAGTAAGAGTGTCCTGATTAATTAGCTTTAAAATAAGAATGTAGTGCTTAACAATCATATGCATGCTTTTTTTTTCTTTTTGTCAAGAGGAAGATTCGAATCGTAGATCTCTTCTAATATTGGAAATAGAAATACCACTTAGACTAATAGCTAGATGGTTAACATATCCACGCTACTCTAGCAACAAAGATTTGTAAGAAATAAAAATAAAATGCCAACATAGAACACAAGTTGCAGAGCATTAGACTAGCGGTTGCCAATATCATTCACGTTTTACCAACTTTCTTTTTCTTAACAAACAAAGCTAGCACACAAGCACAACAGTGCAGATCACGCACACAAACAAAAGCACACAGAGAGAGAGAGAGAGAGAGAGAGAGAGAGAGAGAGAGAGAGAGAGAGGAAAATTGATGGCAGCGAAAGTGCAAAACCATCTGGGTTTTTCACGGGCTCTGCATCCAATAATTTGACAGTGGTTGGAGGAACTGGTTAACATGGCAGTACAGAGACGCTAGTCAGATGATCAGATAATAATTAAAATAGAAAATGGGCAAATGGATTCAAAATATTATATAGACCACTAGTTGTAGAGCAGTAGACTAGTGGAAGTGGTTGGCAATATCATTCACGTTTTACCGACTTTCTTTTTCTTAACAAGCAAAAGCTAGCACACACACAGCAGAACGCAGATCACACAAAAACAAAAGATTAAGGCTTGAAAGAGACAATATGTAATTATTTCTGATATTAAGAATCTCCCTTGGATGAAGTCAAGAAGATTGTTTCAATCACAAAGTACAAATATAGATAGCATTACAGATTCACATATACTTCGCAAAAATGTCTCCAAATCTTGAAAGGACATTATACATGGTGTTATTTCTTAAGGTTTTGAAAGAGACAACATCACAAATTCACATATAATTAATAAAGATGGGTTGGGAGCCGAGGCTCCATGACTGCAACAAGCGGAAACTTTCGAGGTGTTGTCAATCCGAAAACTTCCTCCATGTTCAAGTCTTCTGTTTTCATATTCTCAGGCAATTTCCAGTTAAACCCTTTTAACAAGTTAGCCAAGCTAGACCTTATCATTTTAAGTCCAAGGCTATAACCAGGGCACATCCTCCTTCCTGAGCCAAATGGAAGCAGTTCAAAACTCTGCCTCTTCACATCAATGGCCTTCCCTAAGAACCTCTCAGGCCTAAACTCATCTGGTGCATCCCATAGTGAAGGGTCTCTCCCCATGCTCCATGTGTTAATGAACACTCTAGTTCCTTTGCAAATATCATAACCTCCCGCATTGCAATCTTCAAGAGCTAGATGTGGAGCTAGCATTACAGCAACTGGGTGCTTCCTCATTGTCTCTTTCATAATTGCATCTACATAAGGAAGTTGTTCAAGGTCTCTCTCTTCTACCCATCTGTTTCTCCCAATTACTCTATCAAGCTCTTCGGTTGCCTTTTCGATGAGGTGTGGTTGCTTTAAGAGCTCAGACATTGCCCATTCCAGTGGTAGCAGAGGTGTCAGTGCCTTCAGCTATTAAATCCTGATTTGAAAAATGGAATAGTTCAGATTGTAACTTACTGGGAGGGCCATCACTAATCTAATTGCAGTGATTGTATTGCAATATCATATATTTTATAATATATTACAAGAGATTAATAATTAAGTTGGGGGGAAGGGGGGGGGGGGCGCCAGGGCTATGGCAGGCCTGGCTGTAGCTCCGCCCCTGATTGTAAGGGTATGAAACAATATGTGAAGATTAACAACTTTTTTTTGAAAAATGGAATAGCTGAAGAACATGATTAAAAAACCTTTTGAAATCAGTGTGAGAAAACTAGAATTGTATTCTCATTTCATTAAACAATAATGATTACATTGAATTGTTTATATACACTTGAAATAAGATAGCTGTACAAATGACAGCTGTACAGTTTGTTAAAGCAAAGCTAAACAGAAATTAACAACTTTGTGATGAACGGCTAGGATTAGATCTGGAGATATCTCTATCAGCCCCCCTCAAGCTGAAGGTAGTGTCACAAACGGAAAGCTTGGATCTAAGATACACAAATCGAGAGGAAGATAGAGACTTTGTAAAAATATCAGCAAGTTGATTAGAAGAACAAACATAGTGAAGTCTAAGAGAACCATTTTGCACCAGTTCTCGTGTGAAGTGATAATCAACTTCCACGTGTTTGGTCCTGGCATGAAACACAGGATTAGAAGCCAAAGAAATAGCAGATTGATTATCCACCCAGAGAAGAGGAGGAGTGCCTAGAAAAAAACCAATGTCTTTAAACAATTTAGCTAGATAAACCAATTCAGCAGCAGCTAAGGCAACACTTCGATACTCAGCCTCAGTGGAGCTTCGAGCAACCGTAGTTTGCTTCTTGGCAGACCAAGAGAGAAGATTGGGGCCAAGGAAAACACAAAGACCACTTGTAGAACGTCGATCAACAGGGCAACCTGCCCAATCAGCATCAGAAAAAGCTTGAAGAAGAGGCTGACCCTTTTTAAACCAAAGACCAAGATGAAGAGTGCCTTTAAGATACCTTAGGATCCTTTTTACAGCAGCTAAATGAGATTCTCTGGGGTTGTGCATGTGTTGACAGACCTGATTAACAGCAAAAGCTAAATCAGGTCTGGTCCAAGTAAGATACTGAAGTGCCCCAACGGTAGAACGATAAAAGGTAGGGTCAGAAAGCGCTGGACTATCAAGATCCAACTTAGAGGAGCCCAAGGGAGTTGAACAAGGTTTGGCACCAAGAAAGTCAGTTCGTTGAAGAAGATCATAGGCGTATTTTGTCTGAGATAAAGCAAGACCTTGAGAGCTGCGATGAACTTCTAATCCCAGAAAGTAATGCACTGGGCCAAGATCTTTAACGGGAAAAATAGAGCTGAGTTGTTTAATCACTTGGTGACAAGCAAGAGAAGAAGGACCAGTGACCAAGATATCATCCACATAAACAAGGATAAAAACCAGAGAAGGAGCACTTTTGATGAAAAGAGATGAATCTGCTTGTGAAGATCGAAAACCCAACTGCAGCAAAGAATGAAACAATTCCTCATACCAAGCCCGGGGAGCTTGTTTTAAACCATAGAGAGACCTATTCAACTTGCAGACATAATGAGGTGTTGTAGAGTCAAGAAAACCTGGAGGTTGCTCCATAAAAACATCTTCCTTTAAAGAACCATGAAGGAAGGCATTGCTGACATCTAATTGGTTTAAAAACCAGTCAAATTGAACCGCCAGAGAAAGAAATAGTCGAATGGTCACGGGTTTAGCTACTGGACTAAAGGTTTCAGTGTAGTCCAAACCCTCTTGTTGATGAAATCCTTTCGCAACCAGTCGAGCCTTATACCGTTCCACAGAACCATCAGCTGTATGTTTGATTCGATATACCCATTTGCAGCCAACAATATTCTGAGAAGAAGAAGGAGGAACCAAGGTCCATGTATTGGTCTTGAGCAAAGCATCAAATTCAGCTTGCATGGCATCTTGCCATACTTTAGATTTCACAGCCTGTTTATATGTAGTAGGTGTGGTGGGGAAAAGAGAGAGGTGATCCAGAGAGGAAGAAATAGGATGTTGAGTGGCAAAAAGAGCTTTTGGTTTGGTAATGCCATTTTTGGATCGGGTAACCATAGAATGAGTATTTTGGGGAGGTGGAGCAGGGGAAGGTAAAGAGGCAATTGAAGAGGGTAAAGGAGAATCAGATGGGGAAGGAGAGCCTGGAGGGAAAGAAGGAAGAGACAAAGAGGAGTTCAACTGTGGTGAGGCGGAAGAAGGAGAGACTGGAGGTAAAGAAGTGCAGACCTCCCTAGTTGGAGAAGAAGACTGTAGAAAAGTAAGCTTAATAGGAAATTGAAAAGTGGAGGAGGAAGAAGATGGTGGGGAGGAAGAAGAGACAGTAAAAGGGAAGTGGTCCTCATGAAAAATAACATGCCTTGAAGTGAAAACTCTCCCCGTTACAGGGTCCAAGCATCTGTAACCAGAATGATTCATGCTATAACCAAGAAAAACACAGAGTTTACTTTTAGGATGAAGTTTGGAGGGAGCATAGGGTTGGAGCCATGGAAAACATGCACAGCCAAAAACCTTGAGACTATGATAATGGGGAGGAGTGTTAAAGAGAAGCTGCCAAGGAGACATATGGCTAGTAGTGTGAGGCAAGCGATTAATGAGATAAGTAGCAGTGAGAAAGGCATCCACCCAATATTTATGAGGTACTCCAGATGCAGCTAAGAAGGTCCGTGCAAGTTCAACAATGTGTCGGTGTTTCCTCTCAGCACTCCCATTTTGTTGAGGAGTATGGGGACAACTAAATTGATGAATAATGCCTTGTTGGTTAAGAAAAGTTTGAAAGCCAGTACTAAGATATTCACCACCTGAGTCACTGCGCAGATACTTAATCTTGGAATTTAAGACATTTTCCATTTTTGCCTTAAAAACTTTGAAAACCTCACAAACATCAGACTTGAATTTAAGAGGAAAAATCCAGCTGTACTTAGTGTAATCATCCAAGAACAGTACATAGTATCTATAGCCAGTACACGAGTCAATTGGACTCGGTCCCCAAACATCAGAGTGCACCAATTCTAGAGGTGTAGTGGATAAAGAGGAAGAAGGGGTAAAAGGAAGCCTGGTAGCTTTACCAAGAATACAATCAGTACATTGGGGCTTAGAAAAGCTAGAATCCTCTAAAGGAAGTTGATTACTAGTTACAATAGTCTTGAGCACAGCAGAATGAGGATGTCCTAACCTCTTGTGCCAAGTGTGAATAGAAGCCTTACTGACTAAGAAAGCTGTAGGAGAGGTGCCAGAGGAGAGAGGTGAAACTTGAACTGATGAGCTGCAGTAAATGGGATATAAACCTTGTTCACAAGGGCCCTGATAGAGCATCCTCTGTGTAGCATTGTCCTTAATTGATACACCAATTTCATCAAAAATTAGGGAACAGTGATTATCACTAACAAATTTGTGCACGGAGAGCAAATTATGAGCAACTTGAGGCACATGGAGAACATTTAGGAGATGAAACTTAGCATTTGAGGTATGCAAAATAGTAGATCCAGTATGAGAGATAGGTAAGGAATTACCATCACCAACACGGAGAGTCTCAGAACCTGTGTATGGAGAGGAGTGACCCAGATTGCTCATATTGGAGGTAACATGATTCGACGCACCAGAGTCGGCAAGCCAGAGATTATCAGTAGGCGGAAAAGCAGAGTGAGCATAGTGCGCGGAAGGAGCTTGAAATCGGGCAGGAACCACATTAGCATTGTAAGAAAGATTCAACCTCTGGCGACATGTTAGAGCAGAGTGACCCTTCCGCTCACAAATTTGACAAGTCATGGAACGATCAGGAGAGAATCCGGAAGAATTGTAGAAGAAACCATTGGAGTTGGTACCATTGGAGGTGTTGCCAGGAAAAAAAGATGACGGCGTAGGTAAAAGGCCTCGGCCAGATGAGTTGTTGGTGCCAGGGAAAGGATGATTACGAGAATGAAATTGAGAACCAGAGTTGGAATGGAACCGACCACGACCACGTCCGCCTCTGAAATTGGAGCGAGAAGAACCAGAAGTAGCAGCGTAAGCATGAAAAGGCTCAGTAGCAACCGCAGAGGTGGATCGAGTTTTGCGTTTGAGAATCGCAGACTCACGGCCGAGTAGAAGAGCATGTAATTCATCTAGAGTAACAGGTTCAATTCGTGTCTCGATTGAAGTAATGAAAGAGTCATATTCATCTGGGAGACCATTAAGCACATAGGCAACGAGATCTGATTCCGACAACGATTGACCAGCAGCTGCTAAGCCATCAACAATTTCCTTCACAGATTGAAGATAAGAATCCATAGAGAGGTCGCCTTTAGAAATGCTTTGAAGACGAGAGCGCAGTTGATGAATATTGGCTCGAGAGACACCAGAAAAACGCCTTTCAAGAAGATTCCATAAATCTTGAGCAGATTCAATGCCCACAATATGAGAGAGAAGATCCTCAGAGAGAGTTGAAATAAGCCAGATCATGAGGCTTTGATCACGATCATACCAGAGATCATATCGTGGATTCACAACAACAGCGCCTGAAGAAGAAACGATGGTGCGTGGAGGAGAAGGTTCAGCGCCATTGATAAGACCAAGAAGCTTGAATTTGCGCAGCACCGGAAAGAAAAGATTCTTCCACAACAGATAATTTCCAGATTTCAGCTTGATAGGAACCATACCAGCTATGTTTTGGACAGTCACCGAGCTCACAGAATTTGACAATGGCGAATTAACAGAATTGGGTGCATCAGAATTGGGGGAAGAAGGAGAAGAGAGCGGTGGAAGAGTGGCCGCATCAGAATTGGTTGGAGTAGCCATGAGAAAGTGAAAAAGGAGAGAGAAAGTGATCGAAGAAAGTTGTTTGGCAAGGAAGAAAATCACAAGAAAATTTGCAAGAAAATTTGCAGAGAGAGAAAAGTCGTTAGACTAGGGCTCGTGATACCATGTGAGAAAACTAGAATTGTATTCTCATTTCATTAAACAATAATGATTACATTGAATTGTTTATATACACTTGAAATAAGATAGCTGTACAAATGACAGCTGTACAGTTTGTTAAAGCAAAGCTAAACAGAAATTAACAACTTTGTGATGAACGGCTAGGATTAGATCTGGAGATATCTCTATCAATCAGAGCTAATAATTTATCAGTTGATAATTTCAAAAGGTTTTTTTATGCACCTCATGACATTGTTCACGGTCCCAACTTTTGTGAATGTTAATTGCGTGCAGATTGGGCTCAAGAATTTGACTTTTTGTATTTTGAAAACTGTTTATACCACAAATATTCAAGTGATTAACACGAAGATGTAAGGATACATATATATATATATATATATATATATATATTTGTAGTTTTATCAAGGAGAAAGGATTTTCTAGAGCTAAATAGTACGTAAAAAATGATAGGGTTTTGACTTGTTATTTCTTTCTTCCCCTTTCAGATCTTGAAAAACCAGATCCCCCCTTTACAAGAACTCTTACTCCATTTATAAGGAGTACAAAAATATGGATTAATTCACAAGCCGCCCACCTCGGCTTCGAGCCAAGCTGTTTGTGTCACATCAGATCTACCAGACGACGAGTGGTCAGGCTTTGTCCACGTATTAGCTCATGATGGATCTCTTACATTTCTACTACGGGGCAGGCCTGAGCATAATAGCTTTCCTGCACGTACGGCGGCAGTCCCATTTAGGGAGGTGGCGACTTAGGCGGCTAACACCTGGCTCATGACGGGATGGGGGCACGCTTTAAGAGGTGTGAAGGGTCGGCAGTCATAAGAGGTCTTGTCATCGACGTGGATGGCTTACACCCTTTCGTTCTTCTTCCTAGGGCAGCTCGGAGGCCGAGGCGGAGGGGGAGGTTAGTTTCTATCGGTGCGTCATACAAGACCCATGTGTTGTGTTTTTATTGTGCCGAGCGTCAACAAAAACAATGGCACGCATAAGTAAAACCATACAGATGAAAGAACACAAGACTTGAAACAGACATTAGGAATCTGACTTGGATGAAGAAAATAAGATATTGTTTCATTCACGAAGTGTAAAATCAGAAAGGGATTATTGATTACATTGAGGCGTCATTATTTAATGGCCGACAGTCTAAAGCTTGCAAGGACATTACAGATTCACATGTAATTAATAAAGATGGGCAGGGAGCCGAGGCTCCACAACTGCAACAAGTGGGAACTTCCGAGGTGTAGCCAATCCGAAAACTTCCTCCATGCTCAAATCTTCTGGTTTCATATTGCCAGGTAATTTCCAATTAAATCCATGTAACAAGTTAGCCAAACTAGACCTTATCATTTTCAGTCCAAGGCTATAACCAGGGCACATCCTCCTTCCCGAGCCAAATGGCAGGAGCTCAAAGTTTTGTCCTTTCACATCAATTGACCTCCCTAAGAATCTATCAGGGTTGAACTCATCTGGTGCATCCCATTGTGAAGGCTCTCTCCCCATGCTCCATGTGTTTACGAACACTCTAGTTCCTTTGCAAATATCATAACCTCCCACATTGCAATCTTCAAGAGCTAGATGTGGAGCTAGCATTACAGCAACTGGGTGCATCCTCATTGTCTCTTTCATAATTGCATCTATGTAAGGAAGTTGTGGGATGTCTTTCTCTTCTACCCATCTCCCTCTCCCGATCACTCTGTCGAGCTCTTCGGTTGCCTTTTCGATGAGGTGTGGTTGTTTCATGAGCTCAGACATTGCCCACTCCACAGTGGTTGCAGAGGTATCAGTTCCTCCCGCTATTAAATCCTGATACAAAATGGAACAGTTCACATTGAGGTTTAGATTGGGACCAAATTTAAATAAGATTTATAAGAATAAAAATCATCACGTCATGTGATGAATAAAATTTGGTGATTGTACATATAAAACATACATACCTGAGTGAATCCCTTGACACTGTCATAATTCAGCTTCACTTCAATATCAGGATCTTCAGCCAGCTGCAACAATAAGTCCACCATGTCATTTGGCACAAAATCTTTAACTCCTTCCTTCTTTGCCCTGTGTTCATCAAACACATGATCATGAAACCGGTCGAATTTTTTCTTCAAGGCCTTCATTCGTTTTACAAACCCTTGCAAGTCAAAAAACTGAACCCATGGGATCCAATCCCCTATGTTCAAAACCCCATTAAGCAAGAACAGCTCATCTAACATCTCTTGAAATTCTTCTAGTGTCACTATCGAAATCTCAGATTCAGACACACTAAAATACTTCTTACCCAACACAATTCTACTTATAATGGAAAGAGTTAGGCGTGACAGATGCTCTTTGAGCATAGTTGGCTTGCCTGACAAGGCACAGAGCCGCGAGAGAAAGGCGCGATTTTCCTCAACACGAATGTATTCGACAGAGTCTAGTATCTTTGAGCTAAACAGATGGGAGAGGTAAATTTTGCGGCCTTGGCGCCAGTATGGACCATGAGGTGCCCAAGTGAGATTGCTGTAGTTATAAGTTGTGTACTTACCAGCTGCAGTTTGGGGTCTAGAGGCAAAGATGTGATCATGTGTCCTCAAAAATTGTTTTGCCATTTCTGCAGATGAGGCAATCACAACTGGATACGAGCCAAACTTGAGCTGCATTATTGGTCCATAAATTTGGGACAATTTGTGAAGGGATTGATGAGGCAGAGGACCAATGTGGTTGAGGTTGCCAATTACAGGCCATGGTTTGGGGCCTGGTGGAAATTTTAGCTTCTGGGATTGAGGGAAGAAAATTTTTGAGACAAGGGCCAGAGTAGCTACCAATGCCAGGGTCAAAATAGCATAAGAAATAGCCTCCATTATGGGGATTGTTGCTGTGGTAAATTGGTGAGGAATGTAGATGGGACTTGGAGGTATTAATAGTACTTGAAGACTCGAAGCATGTAGATGCTAATGATATTTCTTAACCATTTTAATATTCCGATTTTGTTTGGTGTGTAGATTGTCACGGCATGCATTTTCAAAGCCCAACCCGCGATCAAGTTTAAGGCCGCACGGAAGGAAGACTTCGAAAAAATCATCCCGTGACAAGAGGGATCCTAAGGAAATTGTCTTATTTATTGTAAATAAATATAATTTAGCTAAATCTCTGTGTCTGTCAAGATTTGAATAATAAAACTCATTAGTCGATAAAAAATGTGTTTAGCAATAATCTTGTGTTTGTTTAGCACTAAGCTTAGGGCTTTTTTAGTTGCTTGCCCCAAAAAATTTCAGGAGGTTATTAAAATAAAAAACCCTTTAGAAATCCAAGTCAATTTTTTTTGAGAGACTTTGGAAAAAACCAAAGGAGAGAGAAATTTTTTAAAAGAAGCCAAAATAGACAAAATTGCCCTTATTTATTTTTTAATTTCCTAAGAAATCCTTTACATTTGTATGTCTTTGGTTTGAAAGTTGAGATATTTTTCTGTCTTTTTTGAAAAAAATTTGATTTTTTTTAAAAGTGAAAGTTTTTTTATGAGCAAAACCTAAATTTACTATTTTTTTTTTTTTTCAATGGGAATTGATTTATCATCTTTTCAAACAATAACATGTTCCATCACTTTTTCCATTTCCTATGCAACGTGGCCTATCCATTTCAACGTGGCATTAGGAAAACCATGTATATTATAATATTAATAGCTACCTAACACGTTCCTTTACCCGTTTTACGGGTAAATATAAAACGTGCACTAAAGCTCAATGATCAGCAAATGCACAAAAGATATGACTTGGCCATCCTGATTCCTGTCAATCTTATCAACACTATCTTAGTCTCTTGGTCAATGATCACGTGAAACTATCAAGTTAATCCCTTTTTTTTTTAACTCGGCATTCAATGAACCTTTCTTTTCTTTTTTTTACATCATAGGTAGGTGCTAGATTAATGTCATCTAAATCATTTTTTCTCTCTTTATACCTAAAAAATGTTAAGGTATTCTTTAAGATCGTTTGTCTTTTTTTTATTTATAGAACTTTTCTATTTTAGATGAGGATAATAATATACTAAATTTACACATATTGTTTAGATGCTAGGACTCGAATTTAAGAACTTTTCTGAGAAGACAATTGCTTCAAACTAATACACTATTGGGTCTTTTGCAAAATTGTTCGTCTTTGTTGTTCATATGACATTCGTTAATTTATGCGTCAGAGATTGGGCTTTCATGTAAACATAAAATGGACCGATTGAGTGCTACATCAAAGAAACAAAGGTTAACTTGGCAAAGTCATTCTATAGTGAAGGCCATATAGATAAGGTCTAATACCGTTAAATTATGCTAATTAATTTTATTCAACGATTAACTAATTTAATCAAATAATTAAGAAATATGGTCTCATCTAAAAGCCATATATAAGGCACTGGTTATAGAATTCTTGTAACTTGGCATTTAGACAGACGAAGTTACCAATAGTGTAATAATTCGTAAATTTTTTAAGGATATACATGGTCTGAAAATGCTATTTCTTGGAAGCCCATGTATCCCCAGGACCGAAGAGCTTAGCGTGAAACGCTAGTGACTTCCTGGAAGCAAAGCCCATGTCCATTATATACACAACCATGCAAGCCCAATACAGAAGCAAATTAAAACTCTCCTCCTCGGCCATGCAATTTTTTGCCTTCTTGGATTAGCCGAAGCCAGGCAGAACTCACGCGCTTCTTAATTTCCTAGAAGCTGCTATGATTTTGCTCAGAAACCACGCGAATTATATAAACTCGTAGCTTTTAAACTTCACACCACAACACAAATGGAAACTCATGGCTTTTAAACTCATCCTTCCTCTTTCCTAAAACATTCAGAGAATCAAAAACGCTCTCCTCTCTCTTTTGTATATTTTTTTACCAGATCTTTCAAATTTTGAAGTTTTGAGTGGGGGAGAAGGAATGGCGAGGGACAAAAGCATAGACATAGTCATGAAGCCACAAAAACGTCAACGACGGAGACACAAGGGAAAGGAAGGTGGTGATGGTGGCCGCCGCCGCGGCAACGGCAACGGCAACGGCTGCTACCGTCTTATGATTGGCTTTCTTTATCACTTCCTTCTTGTCCTCTTGTTGCTGTTTCTTCTTTACGTTTGGCAGCTGATTTTTGGCGATCAGTAACAGTAACAGTAACAATTCATCACGAGGTAGGTGAGTAATCGACGCTGACACTCCATGCAAAGGATATATGCACCTTATTAGCCGGTTGATGAGATTGGTAAGCAAGCAAATGTTTTGTTTATCAACGGCTGAGATTTCGATATCAATTGGCATAGTAGGTGGATGGAGCTCCATGCAATTGATTTTTATAGCAATGTTTCGTGAATTTTAGCATACAATATTGTGTATTTTTGTTCTTTCTTTCTGTTTTGGGATCTTTGTTGATCATAGGAAAAGAAAATTGTACATGTTTGATCAAAGTTAGAAACTTTTGTTCTGGTGGGGCAAAGCATGAGAATTGTAATTGGAAGCATCCTCTAAAATTTGTATACACCAGTCAAAGCAATTGAACTGGTCTAAGTCGCACATGAATATGATTGGTTGACTCCAGTATTTTGGCCATGTGACCATCGGTGACCACCCCAGACTCTGTCATGAAAAATAATTTGCATCATAATTCTTGTAAAAGTAACATTTATACGTGGAGAAAAAGTTCCTCACGTATTGTAATATGAAAAAGTTGAAATACATGATACTGTGTGATTGATTTATGATGACGCTAGAAGACATCTCAGGTATAGAAAAGTTATTCTCAATCATAAGAGTGCAATTTTTCTAACTTATGGGCTCCGTAACACAAAAGTCTCCTCCTCTCTCTTTTTTGTTTGTTTTGGTTATGAAAGTGATAGAAAGATGAATATTTTGCTTTCAGCAAGTTGGTTTTGGGCTGCAATAACACAATAT
The DNA here is from genome assembly GCF_902201215.1 of Prunus dulcis. NCBI lineage: Eukaryota > Viridiplantae > Streptophyta > Magnoliopsida > Rosales > Rosaceae > Prunus > Prunus dulcis. The sequence continues at coordinate 17,468,227 of NC_047656.1, read as the reverse complement.
TTGGGCTATAACATATGAATACCACTAGGCCTGGAGTGTTCTTGCAACCTGAAGAGTAACCCAGCCTACCATGGACTACAAAGGACAGGACCCAAAACCCCATTGCTTTTAAACTGACCCACTTCCCACTTTCCCTTTTTTTTCCATAGCAAAGCAGCTTCAGACTATTCTATTTTATTTTAATCCACAACACAAACCAAGAGGGTATAGTCTAGTGAAAAATGGTCGTGATTTGTTGACCAGTACTCTCAGATTCGAATATCTTTTTACTTTGGTAGTGTGTAATAACTATCGTTTGTATTTTTTTTTTTAAAAACTCACAGTTGTATCAAAAACTAAACGTCACTAATTCCCTTTTGATGTGGAACACTTTGGTTAAAGTATAACGGGCAATATAAACAAAGTAACATCACTTGTAACCAAAAAATATGAAACTTCTTACCTTAAAGTCCCTAGATTATTCAGAATAAAGAATTTAAAAAACTCAGTTCCCTTCCCCAACAAATATCAACAGGAATTTTCTTAAAAGCTCAGATACAAAAATGTTGCATAAATCAGATGAAAAGCATATCAGAATTTCTGAAATACTTTGACAGCAGCTTTCAGCAACCAATGCTGTTGTTGTAAGTAACTTGTATGGATTGGATATAGAAGAGCAGAAGAAACAGAGCATCTCTGCATGTGCAAACTCTCACAAGCTGCCAAGAAGAAACAGGAAGGGAACTTTCTAATTTCTACACACGCTTTTATACAAGGCTGGCACACCTCATTTTTCATTGGTTTACACACCCTTTAGGAAGGCACACCTACAGAGGGATATGATTATGTTTCTTCTTTATTTTTTAATGATAATGAACTTCTTAGTGAGAATCTTTCTTTTTCATCACCCAGTCTCAGTTATTTATTGCCCCAAACTTAGGGCAAGAGAACTTCAAAAAATTTGTCCAAGCATGAGATTGGAAGTTATTATAAAAGTTGAGCTTCAGATTTTGCAATCTAAACTGCATTTGGAATTTTCCATCATGCACACTTTAACTATTTTGTCACTTAATAAAACTTCCAGAGACTTGTAGACTAGAGCAACATCTAAATTATTTGTGCTAGAAGTTTGAAGTAGCTCAAGTGATTAAGAGTATTTATCCATACACTCCAAATTATTTAAATTTAATTCCCTCTCGAAATTGCTTGTTTAAAAAAGAAATATGTTAGCATTTTTCATTCATATAATGGCAGCCTTTGTTCCCTACTTTAGATATTTGAAGTTCCACTTTAAATTAAAAACATGTTGGGTTGGGGGACCTTTTAATTGTTGTACTGGCAGTGGCACTAGGTATAGTAGACCCTCTTCAAATAAATAAATAAACCCATAAAAAATTTAATTCAGGTACCAAAAGAAGCGCTATAAAGAAGTGAACAAAAGTTCTAGCTCCACACAAAAGTGTGATGAGATGAGCCTCTGTTATCCAATGTTGCTCTCTGCCACAGAGCAATTAGAGAGCAAAACAGAGTGACAGTTGAGCTGTGGGGGCAACTTCTCCCCATTGAAAATTGAGAACTCCATTGGCCTAACAAGCATGCGACTTGCCCCATTTAGTGGCTCAAGTTTGTGTGGTGCTGATGTGAGAAACCAACCAGAATTAGACAGGTTGAGAGTAGAGAGAGGCCCACAGGCATCTAGCTGCACATCATGGATTACAAGCTGTTATGATCTATTTCCCATATTTGGACAATTAAATGGATATATCAAAGAAAGTTCGAATTATACCAGCTTCCAATTGTTGCATAAAGTAGAAAGTCAAACATCAGAAACTTGCCAATTGCTTAATTCCATTACTAATAAGGCGTTTTGTGATATAAATCCCATATCTATCGAGTTTCGTAAAATCGTTGATCCGTCTCTTTAAAATTTTAACACCTTGAATTGCTATTGAAGCACCATAAGGCTAGGCCTTAGATTCCGCTAGTCCCAATGTAGCTTGATGGCTTTACTTTAGATCCCGCTTGCACACAGTATCCAATTTGGTATCGTGCAATGAGGCCAAACGCACCTTATCTTGTCCAACTCTGTAACTCTGTTGACTTTGATCCAGTTTATACCATTTACTTGGCTTTTGCAGCATTCAACATTTGCTGCAGTGGATATGAATTTCAGGTTATCTTGTGCTTTTCTAGGAGATAATGTGGTTGGTGGTATGCTTTTGTAATTTCTGGGGTACTTGATTATTCAACTCAACTATAAGTGCCAACCCAATTATTATGGACCTCACCTAAGAATAATGCCAATGCCCATTACTCATCATGTGCCCAAAGTAACAGTTTTCATCAAATCAGAAAAATAGCTCGATCCCTTACATGAAATGGGATGTACACTCTCTTCTGTATGTATGTCTCTCTTTTTATGTGTTTCTCCTTTAACTTAGAGTTAAATTTCGAGGCTCATAGCCAAAAGAGACGAAATTATGGAATTCATTCCCTAGAATTATCAAAAGGGTCACATAAATTAGGTGGGGTAAGTAAACTAGGTACATGCATATGAAGTTGTTTTCTTGGACTCAAAGGAGCTGATAGGAGGAAAATTAAATTTAAAAAAGAAAAAAAAGAAAAAAAGAAAGAGGATGACAGAGATGAGTGGCATAAAGCCCGTGGATAATATGGTAATTGGAAATGCAAAGAAAGAGTGCAAAGCGTGCATAATTTTGTGCACTTTTTCATCACACACACAGAGAGAGAAAGCGTTGGCCCGATTAGCGCCACCATCTGCGGTTTTCTTTGGTGGGCCCCCCACATTTCAGATCGTGTATCCACTCTCATGTGCTAAAGAATAATTGAGCTCTGCATTTTGGCCTTTTCTTTTTCTTTATTTACAGGTGGATTTTAATTTTGCCTATTTCACCTATGAATTTGTAAAGAAATTGAAGTTTATTAGCTCATTGGGTATAACTAACTTTTATTGGAGACATTAATCATACTTAGAAATGGTTTATTGAACAACTTTAATCAAGTGTTAATCATACTTGTAGCCAAAACTGCATCTTATTAACAAAAGAAAAAATCAACTTAATCTATCATTATCAAACTATATTAATGTTAAATAAATTGTATTTTCTTATCATACGATGTGATGTGATGTGGCAATTAATATGTCTGTCCATAATTCAATTTCTTTTTCCTTTTTGACAAAATGCTCCTAATTCTTAAGCATAGGATAAATGGGTGATAATGGAGCTCATTATATTATACAACCGAGAACCATAAACGATTACCTGCATTTGAGGTTCTGTGATTAAAATTCTCCACGCTTAATATCTATTTATAAATAAAATTAAAATAAAAAGAAGTGATCCCATTGACCATCATTTGCGCGTGAGGGAAGGGGAGGCTTCCCTTTGAATGAAGGACATGCACGCTGCCTGCCACGTGTTAAAAATAGAGGGTATCTTTTTTTTTTTTCCCGGAAGAAAAAGGGAGGGGGGGCGGCGCGTAGAAGTAAACAAATATTTAGAATTACAAAAAGAAAGAAAGAGAGATCCAGCCACTTTGTGCAGTTATGTGAAGAATCCAATCGGATATTGGAAAGTGGAAATGGCAGGAATGCCATTCCCTTCCCGGTCAAAAGAAGAGCTCAGAAAAGTTGGACTTGACCGTAAAAAGTAGCCGTTACATGACCGTACGTTACCAATCCAATTCCCCAGTTTAAAAAAAGACAAAATCATACCGCGTAATTTGCATGACCCAAAAATTAAAAAACAATTAAAAATAAATAAATTTGCATGCCATAAGAATTTTTCCTTTTTTTCTTCTTCATCTCAAGTTTAATAAATAAATGCCCTTTGTCTTGTGTTTTGTTTACAGATTAGCCACCGCAACGAAAATGAGTGATGACTCATCCATGGGTTTACTCCATATTAAGCAACCTATGGAGAAATAAAAAATCTGTTTTGTTTTAATTGATCCCCGCATCATTTAAATAAAAAATCATATCATGACTTGATTGCTGTAACTTTTTTGTTTTGTTGAAATTTATTATTTTGGAATTTGGATTCAAATAACATGTTCTATAAGATCGTTTACCTATGCACTCGAAGTTCTATATTCGATTTCTCCCTCCCTCAATATCGCTTATATAAAAAAACATTTATAATACAAAAATTTAAATAAGACTCGTACTTTTCATTGCATTTAAAATGAAAAAAGACTTGAGACGTGCTCATAAGTTGCACCACGTGTCACTCTATGTACCCAACACTATGTATGAAAATGTTGATTTAGAAGTGGAATTTAAGTATAATTAAACATGAGAGCGATGAATCGCGTTCCTTTGCACATTGGATAGATAAAATAGTTGTAATTAGGAATACAATTATAAGTTATCTCAAATAAAGTTTTCTTAGTAAAAATTACATACATTTTTTGACACTAATTTACTCACCTTCTCGACATTCATAAGATGAAGAGAAGACAAAGGTATCACCACCAAAGTTGTTTAGGATGGGAAGGACACAAATTAAAATTGAACTGAATTTGGCGGTGCTCGAGTGCTGGCCCCTTCAAGACGTGCCTCCAGCTGTGTAGTGTCTCCACTCCATGTGTTTGACGAAGACAAATTAACCCTACTAGCTGCAAACCAAACCTATTCCATCTCCAACAAAAACAATTTGTTGCATTCACCAAAAGTGGTTAAACTATATTTGCCCGTGACTGCTCAAAGAATAAAGAGAATAAAATCTATCCAGTCTTATGTACAAGAAAATCTAACTACATCTTCGAGTTGGATAGATTTTAAAATGATACATAAAAATTTAATTATTTTCTCGATTTACGACAGATTACAAAATAAGTCATACTAGTCGAATTATGTCGAACAAATACATAAAAAAATAATTGTGTTTTCATTATAATGTAGATTAATTAAGTGGAAAACATAGAAATGAATATAATAATTAATCAGTCAAGATGTTCTTGTTACAAAATACACCGTCTTCCCGTCTTTCTTTTTCTTATTAGTAACCAACGTAAATCAAGTAAATATTTAATTGTTAATCGAACACTATAAAGAAGTTGCATATGCATGCAGATGGATTTCAAACTGGAAACACTGTATTTCAACGCAAAATTAATAAACAATAATCATGGAGTCTCCAGCTTTCTTCCACGATACTAATCCTAATTAATTATTAAACTAAAAAGATTAGATACAATTACAAGAAAAGAAAAGAAAAAGTAAATTGTAAATACAGGTACAGCGATGAAGAAGAAAGTGGCATTAGGGTAATTAAAGCAAAATAAATGTCGCATTCGATACTTCCACTTGCTTATAAACCCGACATGAGTCTCTTCCTTCTTCTACCTTCTATTCCCCCCTTTCTGACAGTCGCAGCTACAGAGCGACTGTACTCTCTCACTCTCTCATCTTCCACAATTGGATATACGCAGCTCCAAAGCTCAGCCATGGCCTCCGAGGCCCGGTTCTGGTTTGCTGCTCTACTTCTTCTTGTGACATGTCTATCCGCCATGGCCAAGCAGACTTACATTGTGCAGATGAACCACCATTCCAAGCCATCCTCCTACGCCACCCACCATGACTGGTACTCTGCCCACCTCCAATCTCTCTCCTCCACAGAAGATTCTCTTCTCTACACCTACACCACCGCCTACCACGGCTTCGCCGCCTCCTTAGACTCCGAACAAGCCGAGTTGCTCCGCCAATCTGACTCGGTGCTCGGGGTCTACGAAGACACTCTCTACACTCTCCACACCACTCGGACACCCGAGTTTCTGGGTCTCGAGATCGAATCGGGGCTCTGGGCCGGTCACTCTACCCAGGACCTCAACCAGGCCTCCAATGACGTCATCGTCGGAGTTCTCGACACCGGCGTCTGGCCCGAGTCCAAGAGCTTCGACGACGCAGGAATGCCCGAGATCCCTACCCGGTGGCGCGGCCAGTGCGAATCAGGCTCCGATTTCGCCCCGTCCTTCTGCAACAAGAAGCTGATCGGAGCTCGGAGCTTCTCAAAAGGCTTTCACATGGCCTCCGGCGGAAGCTTCATGAGAAAATCGAAGGAAGCCGAGTCGCCGCGAGATCGAGACGGCCATGGGACCCACACCAGCAGCACCGCCGCCGGGTCCCACGTGGCCAACGCCAGCCTCCTCGGCTACGCGACCGGGACGGCGCGTGGGATGGCGCCTCATGCGAGGGTCGCCGCGTACAAGGTCTGCTGGAGCACCGGATGTTTCGGGTCGGACATTCTGGCGGGCATGGATCGGGCCATCGTGGACGGCGTCGACGTGTTGTCGCTCTCTTTGGGCGGTGGGGCCTCTCCGTACTACCACGACACGATCGCGATTGGCGCGTTCACGGCTATGGAGAGGGGCATTTTTGTCTCTTGTTCTGCCGGGAACAGTGGGCCGAGTAAGGCCTCGTTGGCCAACACGGCCCCGTGGATCATGACCGTTGGAGCCGGGACCTTGGACCGGGATTTCCCGGCTTACGCTTTGCTCGGTAACAAAAAACGTTTCACTGGCGTGTCGCTGTACAGCGGAACCGGGATGGGAAATAAACCGGTTCAGTTGGTTTACAACAAGGGGTCCAACAGCTCAAGTAACTTGTGCTTGCCCGCTTCGCTTCAACCGGAGCACGTACGTGGGAAAGTGGTGGTGTGCGATCGCGGCATCAACGCACGTGTGGAGAAAGGTGGTGTTGTACGTGCCGCGGGTGGGATTGGAATGATACTCGCCAACACAGCCGCCAGCGGTGAGGAATTGGTGGCTGACAGTCACTTGTTACCGGCTGTCGCCGTCGGGATGAGAGTCGGTGATCTAATTAGGGAATACGCCCAGCACGATTCGAATCCAACGGCTCTGATTAGCTTTGGCGGGACCGTTTTGAATGTTCGGCCGTCTCCGGTAGTAGCGGCGTTTAGTTCAAGGGGGCCGAATCTGGTGACTCCCCAGATCTTGAAGCCGGATGTGATTGGTCCAGGTGTCAACATCTTGGCTGGATGGTCAGAGTCGATCGGGCCCACTGGGCTTGAAGAGGACACTCGGAAAAGCCAGTTCAACATCATGTCAGGTAACGGCTAGTTTGTAAACCTTGATTAATGCTAATCGTTGATGATGTTGACCACTGGGACGTTGACTCAACCTGTGTGTTTGTTTGTAGGTACATCAATGTCATGTCCACACATTAGTGGGCTTGCAGCATTGCTCAAAGCAGCCCATCCGGATTGGAGCCCAAGTGCAATCAAATCTGCACTGATGACCACAGCCTATACCCAAGACAACACCAAGTCCCCTCTCCGGGACGCCGCGGATGGTTCATTTTCGAACCCGTGGGCTCACGGCTCCGGCCATGTTGAACCTCAGAAGGCACTGTCGCCGGGCCTCGTATACGACATATCCACGGACGACTACGTTGCGTTTTTGTGTTCCTTGGACTACACTCTTGAACATGTGCAAGCCATTGTCAAGAAGCCCAACGTTACATGCTCTAGAAAATATTCAGACCCTGGCCAACTCAACTACCCTTCATTTTCGGTCGTGTTCGGGAACAAACGGGTTGTGAGATACAGCCGTGAGTTGACTAATGTAGGCGCTGCCGGGTCCATATACAGAGTGGCTGTGACTGGACCTCAAATGGTGAGGATTGCGGTGAAGCCCACAAGGCTTGTGTTCAAGAATGTAGGAGAGAAGCAGAAGTACACAGTCACGTTTGTGGCTAATAAAGGTGCAGACAAGACAGCAAGGTCAGAATTTGGTTCAATTGTGTGGCAAAACCCACAGCACCAGGTGAAGAGCCCAATCGCCTTTGCATGGACGCAGTTAATAGATTGAGTATGGCTTTGTTATTTTGGGCTTTCTGTTGCTTGGCCTTGAGCAAGTTGGGCCGGAAAGAAGCAGGGGTGAAAATTGAAGATTAACCGAGAGTTGGGAGTTTTAATGTTTATTTGGTTATTGCCTTGAGGAAGGCAGCTCAAGGGGCAACTGCAAATTCGTCTGGCTAGAAAAAAACTAATGTAATAGAGTGAATGACATACCAATGTTTATAGGTATGCCTTTTTTTATAACATTACCCACATGTTAATTTCATAGTGGAGTTTGCTTACAATTGGAATTGGATTGCCCTTTTTTTTTTCGAAAATAGTTATTAGCACTCCAAAAAAGTCATCATCCTAAAAAAAGGAAACAAAAACTCCCATGAATCCCATCTTAACCATTTCGACTGGATCAGAGAAATGGCTCGAGTCACCGAGATGCGTTGTGTGGTATTTTTGTCAAGACCAATTGAATGAACCCAATTTTTTTGATCTTATATTATGAAAATTTTATGTGATGGCATTGTATATTATGTCAACTTTAGCTTGTACCTTTAAGGGGTTGCAGATGATAAACTACGAACCCAACATGAAAGTTACTCATATAAAAAGAACACTTATTCAACAGGGAACCAACAATGCAGAGGCCAATACTATAAAACTTACTTCATAGCTCACAATTTTTTTCAGAGCCCTCACTATCTGCAAAATTTAGACTAGTTAAATTGAAAAACCATGTTGAGGAACAAAGCTTCCATAAACGTCAAACATCAATACTACAAACATATACTGCAGGGGTTACAACAACAGGATATTCTACAACAGCAGCAAGGCCGTAACTTCGGAAATTTAGGACAAGAGCATTTCCATTTGAGACAATTGCTACAAGAGCAATCAGGACATGAACACGACGGAAAAATGCAACAATTTTTGCTGCAGGAAATATTTTTGCAGCAGCTGGACCAGGGACATGAGCAGCTGGACCGGGGACATGAGCAGCTGGACCGGGGACATGAACAGCAGGACCGGGGACATGAGCAGCCACATTGCCACTTTGGAAGCGGACAGCAGCAGGCACACGGATTACAGTTGCACTGACCGCAGTCACAGCAGCGTGGCATTTCTAGGTGAAGAGAGCACCGATTGCAGCAGCAACAGCAAATCCATGAACAGCTAAAACAGGGCATTCGGCTGTAAGACAAACATACTTATGTCATATTCAGAAGTTTATGCATTATAACTAACTGGTTAGAAAAAGCCTGATTTCTTTTGAGTTCATGCTTCTGAACAAGTTAATCTTTTCACCACTGCTAGTTGAATATGAAGGTAGATTAATGTTTATATAGTAGCACAACAAAAAACAAAATGTATGGGTACCCCCGTTCACTGTTAATTCTATCAATCACAAGAAGGTTAGGGTTTGATGGAGTCTGGATCTCAAATGTCAGAAGTCTTTCCAATACTGAAAGAAAAATGTTCAGAGCACCGCATTCTTATGATTCCAAACCACCAGGAGTAAATTCACTAGTGATTTGTAACCACAACCAATTTGACAGTTTCTAGGAAACAAATGTTCTTATTTCAATGTTTCTATAATGTTTCCACTGTTTTTCTTATTGCAGTATCTGTCAAGCATAAATTTAACTTCTTCCCAATAAGGAGGAGAGAATAAAATTAGAGCATGAAAAACTCACAAACTAACATAATTCTACGAAAAGAAAAAGAAAAAGAAAAAGAAAATGGTACCAAAGCCATTTCCAGAAGCGACATGACCGGCGTTTCTTTCGGTTCCTGCTTGAAATAGAAAGAAAATCAAATGGCCATAATGCTTATAAGACACTCTAAACCAAAAATTTGGTGACATTGTTCTTACGTAGGTATTAATGGATCTGGGTTTGCAGCCACAAAATCAGCAACCCTGTAAAATGACCATATTCAATCTATTACCAGTTCACATATACTTAAACTCCTGTGAACCACAAAAAGTAATAGAAAAACTTACTCTTTGCAGCATCTTGAAGAAGGTTGAAGGCGTTCAACAGATTTAAGTTCCTCCTGCACAGAAAAGGATAAAATTATTGAAATTATTACCCAAAGACCATACCTACCTAACCTATCCGTCAAAAAACTTTCTTGTTTCCATTATTTGACATGTTAAAGACAAACGGAGCATCGAATGAAGTCAATGGAAAACCTGCCAAACAGCTTTTGACTGCCAAACAGCTTTTGAGTGTACAAATAGACAGAAGTACAGAATAGCCACCTATGATGAAACCAGCACACAATAATGTGCTGGCCTATATTCTAATAATTCAATATCACTAATTCAACTTGATCAACTGGTCTCTGCATTAGAAGATTATGCAAAACAGGTAGGAATAGTTCACCGAGTTGATTCCCCACGCCGGCTTGCGGTGAGACAGTGGGGTTTCCGGTGCTGAACAAAGTTAACTACAGTCAAAACAAACCTGTAATCTAAAACTAACTGAAACTATCCAACCACGGAGACAGAGGAGTACCATTCATTGGATCCACCTATAAGATTCCTAGCAAGACACCATCAAGTCATTGAGAGGGTCTGAAACTTCCCACTTAAATCATTCATAAAACGGAACAAGATTGAAATGGTTTATAGTAAATCAGGATCACTCTCCACCAAGATAATTTTAAAAAATCAAATTATATCTTTAACTTTAAGCTAAGTGTTAAACCAACATATTGTCTAGCTTTATGAACGCACGCTTTAGGGGAGATTTTCTTAGTCATGGTTATAGTTCGCAGAAATGAAAGTACTTTTCACTTTTCACATAATTAAGCTAATGAAATTAATAAAAAAGTTAACCTTTCCAATTCCAGCTTCAGAAAAAGAAACCCTTTCAAATCCAAGCAAGATTTTTTTTATATCTATACCGGACAAGCCATATACAGACATGAACTTCTTTAGCTTGTTTTCACATCAATACAATTTTGGTTAGTTGTCAAGGAACCATAGAAAAGACAGAAAAGACTTGAAATCTTAGAATTACCATCTTTACCCAAATGATAATGACATTCCAAATTTGAATATTTCAACTCAAAGAACTCACATCAATTAACTAGTAAGTAGTAAATCTAGCGCATTTACAAAAAAAGAAAAAAAGAAAAAAGGGTGCAACTATACAAGCCAAGCAAAATTTAAACTCACCTCAAGAAAACCAATCTCCCTCTCAAGCATCTGAACCCTGGCTGTTTCTCTGCGCTTCCCATACAAATCTGGATACTGTGGAGGCGACTTTGGGCACGGTGGTGGCAGTGAAGGCACTGATGCAGAACTACCAGAGGGAGCTGCCATTGCTAACCAAACCCCAGTTTTTGAATCACAATAACTCAGCCCACAAATGAAGAAAAGACAGAGGAGATTTCAGAGTTTAGCAACAGTAGAAATGCTGCTAGCTACTATTACTGCAAAAGCTAGTAATTACAATGGGAGCTCACAAGCACACACACAGCAGAGCTTTAATGGTAAGTGAAAGAGAAAAACAAGAAGCGGCAAACAAATGATGGTAGGTGTGAAAAAATGGTATACAAAAAAGTATGGGGTAGAAGCAGTAATTAGGGTCTCTGACAAGGATAATTACGACCCAGAACCACAAAAGATAAAAAGAGAAGTTGTACAGTGCATAAATGCTATGAATGATGTTGAGCTTTTGCTCTGCAAAAGGGGATTAATGGGAAAGGTTTAAACTTTAAAAGGGTAATTAATTAACAACAAAAGCGGTTATAATGAGGCTAAAAAGAGAGTCATTATTGAAAGTTTCACAGCTCACAAGGCCATGAATGAATGAATGTTTTCATAAAGGGGCTAAAAAAGAAAGATGATTCTTGTTCTCGAGGCACATCTTTGTGTTTGCATGGTTGGTAATAATAGCTGAGATAATAGTTCCAATAACATTAATAATGGTAACAGTAAAGACGGCTGTGAAAAAAGCCTGCAACTGCAAGTGTCTGTACGAACCCATTTGGCAAAGTTGAGGGATTTTGATCGGATTTGAGTGAGGTTTTTGGAGTTTGGTTTATGGAAAAACAAGTAAAGAAAGCCCTGTTGGCACTGTTCTGCTAAAAACTAAAGCTTTATGTTTTTATATAGTGAAAGTTCCTTTCTTTCTCTGTTTTTTTTTTCAATTTTTTTCTAATTTCTCTGATGGGGTGTTGCAGATTTGCAGAGAAGAAGCGAAAAGCACGATGGCTAAGTTCCTCAGACCGCACGTGACCGCTGCGTAGGAAAGAGAAAGGGGGGAAAAGGTCGTGTGCTTGGGCAAAACAGAGACTTGGACAAATCAGCCCTGATTTTGAGAATAACTACCATCTGGGTAAAATTTCTTGTCAATTTACCTTTAACCTTGTACCATAACAATTCCTTCCTGCCATCATTCACTCACAATTCTATCTATAATCAGCGCAAGCTTGAATGGAGTAAAAATGGGTTCTTGTTTAATTTTGGAATTGTGGGCCCATCCTTTTACTGTAGCTTGGACAAATGACAATGGTAATATTTTTTCACCCTTAACCACTTTTACTGTAGAGTACATTTTGATATTGAAAATATTCTTTTGCACCAAGAACTTTCCCATAATTTTTTTTCTACCCCCAAAGTATGGTCTTCTTCTGCATTGTCAGGTGCCGTCAGAGAAAATTTAAGCTGTATTTAACCACATGACCTAAACCCTGCAGGCAGAGCTTGAACTTGGGGTTGAATTTTCCCATTCCAGCTACATTCTCAGTTAAAATGGTCCATGAACTCACACACAGCTGGCTCATTAATGGCAACTTCAAGCTCTAAACATGAAATACAAAGTCCCAAGCTTTAGTTTCTATACCTTTCTCACATAAATAGGTATCCAAAGCTCCACTTTATGGGTTCTAAATGCGCAACTCACTGTTCTTCATGGAACTTATTGAGTACAATGAAGTATGGCCCAATCCAATTTCAATCAACTCACACACACACATGTCTATATGAGATTGCATTTTAATCATTGATTCAGTTGAATCTTACATGAGTGTGAGTTCAGATTCACAAATTTGAGAAGGATAGAGTGCTAGCAACCTTCACTTTTGGACATTCTCCCTTCTCTTTATGACAAGTGTCACTTTCCTTACACTAAAAACAATGTCATTAATGTATCACACAAACTAGTTTTTGTTTTCCAAGTTTACCATTTTAAAATGTATTGGCTTTTATATTTCCTTCAATTTATTCAAATTTTATTATAACTTCTTTAGCACATTGTTAAAAAATAAATAATTAAAAAAAATAAGAAAAACGTCATATTTTTTAAAAATAAAAATAAGGTTTGTTTCATGACATTGTTATCATCTTTATTTTGTTTTTAACAAAGCACGCACCTCTTTGGACAAATTAAAATTTTAAAAAAACTTCAGTTTTTATTTTTTTATTTAATTTTTAACAAGGTGGTAAGAAAGTTATAAAAAAAAATATTAGCTTGTTATTTAAAAAAAAATTAATACATTTAATAAGGATAAACTTGGAAAACAAAAACAAGTTTGTGTGATGCATTAATGACATTGTTTTTAGTATAAGGAAAGTGACACTTGTAATGAGAAGAAGGGAGAAGGTCCAAAAGAGAAGGTTAGAGAGAAGGTTGCTAGCACAGAGACATTGTCATATAGAGAAGTTTTAAGGTGCACGGAAACTTGAGTTGATCTTGACCGTTGATGTATGTGTACCCTACAAAATATTTAAAATTAGGATCAATGGGAGCGGATGACCAATTTAACAGTCTAATAACAAAAGTATGATGCGATTGAGAAGATCACTCATCTTAATTAACCACAAATACAAATGTTAAATGAAAAATGTCACATTTGGATTTGTTGATTTTAGGTGATAATATAACACTTCGTAAGTAAATAAGGTCAAGCTTTAAAAGAAACTATATAATAATTGGTTCAAATATTATAAAATATTACAACATGTTGACTTAATACGAACGAGGGAAGTCATGAATTAGGAAACTTAATATGAGAATTAAGGAATTGAAATGGATCAACTACTTGACGTAGGTGATTCCATTCATGATTTTGAGGCTATTTAATTACGACATTAAACTTGTTGCCTTCAAATGAATATATGCCTTGACTACCCGATTGAAATAAAATTTCCCATCAATTCTTATCATTTCATGTATGCTTCACAATTTAACATATAAATAGGGATAATTAGATATGCTCTCTTCAGAAACAGAAAAACTTGTGTGAAATAGAAATAACACTATTTTACTATTTATAATCAATTACAAGTTGGCACGTAAAAAAATTAAACATGACATGATGCGATTGATCGAAAATAGCACAACAATCCTATCCATGTTTTGCACAAATGTTTCTCCTTACCCATGTTGATGGGGTCTCAACTAGTTTCTGAAACCCACGCGCCATCGGTGGATGTGAGCACGTTTCTGAAGGAGTGGGCCCTAGTGTGTATTGATCTCATTCATGATGGGGCCAGGCGGGGGGTTGTGGGGCCCGCGGTGAAGAGACATATCATGCAGGAGGCGATGAATTCCTGCTCTTTCCCAAAGTACCACGGCAAAGGAGCGGTCGCTGATAACTTGTCCAGTGGGCCGGGCCCCAGTTGGGCTGCAAGCCCAAGATACCCACCCTCCCTGACTGTCTTCTTTCTCTTCCCTCCCCTCTCCTCCTCCGTGATCATGCTAACGTGAGCCGGTGGTGAATCGTATTCGTATCATTGTGTCTTTCTTGCTTGCAATAGTTGCCCCTGCAATACTCGACAGGTGTCGCACGTTTCAGTCACCCTGATATTGAAGTTGAGCATGTCAATATAGAAATGGGCTGGCTGTTAATAACACAAGTCAGAAAGATGGAAAACGACCCTTGTGTTTTTCTTTTTCTTCTTGTTCAGAAATGACCATAGAACACACAATCCAAAACCACGTTTTTCAGCGAAAAACTAAAGTCCATAAAGTTAATCATATGGAGTCGAATCCTTTGGTAAACTGCAACTTTGAAAGGTGACAAGCATCTCTTGCCCAATAATTCAAAAGGCCAAAGACTCATTTCCATGAACCTTTTCGAACTGCAGTAAAATTCAACTCCTACAAGATGCTTAACAGAAATAACTTAAGAACGTGGTGCCAAATTCCCTCTTTCAAAAAGAATGAAACACTCTGGAAATATTCTCTTTTTAGACTTTGAGCTGCCAAATTCAAAGAAGCTCTCAAAACCCCTTTGGGATTTCTTCACTGGTTTACTCAAATCAGGAAACTTGGTGTACCTCTTTAGAGATTAAACCAAAAGCCAAGTACCCTCAGCAGATAACATTTTCTTCCACGCCAAAACTTCCCCCCTTCATTGGCTAACAATCATCCTCTTCAACAAGCAACTTGGTCTATGCCAAAGCATATGTATATACATATATTCTTCCATCTTATACGCATTGTATTGTATATATTATTACACACAGAGTCAAACTTGCCAAACCTTTGAATGTAGAAACGACTAGATCCTTAGGCAACAAGCTTATCTACTTTTCTTACTCTTATCTCTAACTTTGTGTATAAAAAGACCCTCCATAGCATGATTTCAAACTTGAACTAGGTCATTGGTACGTAGAAAATAAAGAGATGGCAGCAAAACCGAGTGTGATTAAGCCTATCATTAGCAAGATGTATTGTTCTTCTTCTCAGGCTGTGCTTGCGGTAAGGAGGAGGCCACACGTAATAAATGGAGGTGGTTTTGTGGTCACAGATTGTAGTCAGAATCAGAAGGTTGCTTTCAGGGTTGATGGATGTGGAATTCTGGGCACGAAAGATGAGATGATTCTGAGGGATGGTCATGGAGACGCTTTGCTTCTCATTCGTCGAAAGGTATATATGTACAAGTTCAATCATGCATACATCTATAAGAAAAGAAATGTTCTGTTTTGGTTGTGCATATGCTCATGGAGAGATGTTGGGATGCTTAATTAATTTCCATAATGCATTGTTAATTCTTATGATAATGTACCAGGGAGCAATGGTTGAGGCACTAAGCATTTACAGGAAATGGAAGGGCTACACTTTAGACTATGAAGGATCACAAGATCAGTTGGTTTTCTGTTTGAAAGAGCCAAACTCCTGTTTGGCAAGAACTCATGCAATCAGAATCTCCACCAAGGCTAGGCAAAACAAAGACTGGGACTTTGAGATCAAGGGATATTTTCCTGATAAAGATTGTAGCATTGTTGACTCAAGAGGCAACACAATGGCACAGGTAATAATTCCTATTCATGAAAGAATATATAAAAAGTTTCATTGTTTTTCTATTGAAATTCTGAATGTTTGGATTTGTTTATTGATCACTATGAAACATAGATAGGGGTGAAGAAGGAGTTGATGGCAAGCAAGGATCTCTACCATGTTGTGGTGACACCAGGCATGGATCACGCTTTTGTTATCGGGGTCATTACCATTCTTGATTACATATATGGTGAATCCACTAGGTGCTAGTAATTCAGATATTGAAGAGAAGCTTTCCTTGATGTCGCATCAAAACATGACATCTCCACAGTTCAATTTTCTGCAATTTGGATGCTGCTAATGCTCTGTCTCTGTCTCTGTCTCTCCCTGTCTCTCTCTGTCTCTCTCATTTTTCATTTTTCCCGGATTGTATTTTAGTTATGTCCTCCCAACCTGTACTAACTGGGGAGGTATCTTCGCAACTCTTTGATTTGTAACTGGTGATATATACAAGTTTGTGTAAATGAGACTACATTTTACATTTTTCTTCAAGGATGCATTTCACCTTTATGGTTAAGCAATGGAAATGAAAACCAATTTCACAATGTAAAGGAAAAGCAAACAAGATATGTTAGGGACAGTGGAATCACTTACGAATGAATCATGTTTTCAGAAGAACTAATGAGACTTGAGATTGGTTTTTGTTTTAACTTGCCATTCCAGAGGAAGCCACGGTCAAATCTAAATGTTCTCTTGCTGTCTGACTGAATAAGATTACAAGAGACTGATAAGCACACAGATTTGTAACAAGAATGATAATTATGCAGAAACTTAACAACTTTGATGCAATTTTGCTACCCTACCCAAGTACTGGTTAAGATTTCTGTCCACAGTTCTTCAGACATCTCAGCTTCATGTTTCTACCATCTTGACGGGAATTGGCATGTGCAAGGAAATCTAAGCATGAGCCTAGTTGCCTGCTTCACTCAACCAATTCATAGTAATCAATGGAACAGCAGCTGCAATGTTTTGGCAGCAGGTGGTCAACTATGATCTAGATATTACACAGATTAAGGATGAATTAAGATTCAGGTCCACTAATCAGAAAATTCATCGGTTGAGTAGTCAAAGAATCTTAAAAAGGAAAAGTGGAAAAACAGCTTGGCCCCTTTGTTTGACCTAAAAAAGACGTAGAGCCTCTACCCTGACAAACATGAAAAAGACCAAAAGAAGAACATGTACAGAGAATTTCAAACGCATATGCTTTTGGTCATGAAAAGAACTAACTCCTGGTTACAAGCCACCTAGATGAGTAATCTAAGGAAATTAAGAATTTAAAGATAGGTAGGAGAAATATCAAAAGAGTATGCATGCATTCTTCAGACATCAAATGTAACAAACCAATAAAATACAATGCACTTAGTACAGCAATGTTCTATTGCAGAACAGAGGTGTAAAACACGAATAATGATAAGGTTATACAAGTTGGCCAAGTTGAATTCGTGGCAAAATCTCTGTTTCATATTAACATGGAATTTGTAATACATTATCCAGGAGAATAATTCAATATCAGTTAACATAGCTGACATACAGCAATTTATGGCATCAACACTGCCATTCCAACTGAAACACTGTACAAGATACAACTTTGCTAATTACCAATCCAAGATTTATTCCTCATACATTTACAAGTGACAGCATCCCCATTGACGTGCCTAGCCTGAGGAAGAGAAATATCAAGTAAATTGCTATAAGGCCGAGCCCTAAGATCTTGTTAGGGCGCATGCCATTCCTGGGTAGCACAACAAGCGACCAAAGAAGCCCTAATACTAGAAATCCCATAGTATAAAACAAGCTACTATCTTTGGGAATTATGAACGGCTCTGGTCTCTTGTTCCAGGCTGCAAGCAGCATTGAGATCCCCAAGCCAGCAAGTGTGTTAAACATAGGCCCGGCATAACATCCTGACATTGCAATCTGTACACCATCTCCGCCATTCATTGCCAGCGCTACATTCGACATTAAATCACCCATGGAGTTGCCCCATGCTAATACAGTCAATCCAAGGATTGACGGATTAATTCCAAAGATTACGCCCAAAGTCACCAGCAATGCAACAAGCTCATTCGCAACAATGTAGAACCAGATAATACTCATAAAGAATCCTCCCAAAACCCATGGAAATAAAAATTTGCGAGGGGGTTGGTCAACACGAGTGTGTAGATATGCAAGAACGCCAAAGACACCACTAGAGACAAAACCTATGAAGTACGCAATCTTTTTACTCAGAGATCCCACATCATCTTGGGTGTTCCATAAGAATACAAGAAGAATGGGAGCTAACACGGCACTGGAAACAGCAAAACCTTTGGACCACCTATCCTCCTCAACAATTGGGATTGTCAAGCGTCTCGGCAACGTCAATGGAATCTCCAACAGTGATAAAAATTTAAAAGAGGAAGAGTGTTCCTCCATTGTTTCCTCATCATTCCAACCCCACAATGACCTTGGGCTGTCTGAACTAGCCTTCAGATTCTGATTTGAATAAATTGCCACATTTGAAGCCCACATCCACTGCGGCAACTTACTTTGAAGCTGGGGTACCTCACTGTCAGATTCAGATTCAAGAAGTGAAGCATATACCGATGATTCATCCTCGTCACTTGCCTGAGAAAATATACTTCCTCTAACCGGTAGCAATGGAGTTACAGCATCCAACCTTAATTTCCGAACATGTTTCCTTAGAATCTCGTTTGCAGCGACCACAAACGCATAAACCACATAAATCAAGACAAATGCCATAGCACCCCCAACAGTAACCTCACCAACCATCAACATGAAGGCAAGTGACATGACAGTAAAGAGGAAAAAACATATATCTCTGATAAAGCATTTCTTATCAATCTGAAACCCCCTATCAGCCACACACAAAGATATAATCCCAACAACAATACAAGTAACAAAGACAGCTCCACCCAACACACTATTAAGGCCCACTTCACCTGCATCCTTCCCCACAAAAGCAGCAATGCTGGCAAACACATCAGGAGCACCATTCCCAAGTGGAAGCAGAGACACACCAGCCACAGTCGCTGGTAGCTTCAAGAGACCAGAAAGCTTCTCCAGAGAACAACAAAAGTAATCTGCGGCAGTGTTACCCAATAGATAGAACAAAGCAGCCAACCATATTGCCAACACTACATACCCCAAAATACTAACTTTTTCACAGTCACAATAAAAGAAATGAATGTAATTCAAATACCCACCGGAACTGCACTCCGGATGGGTAATTAAGAACTCACATTTGCTCTGATAACCTTCGTGTTTTAACAAGCCGGTACAGAATTGGGGATGAGTCGCTGATAAGAAATTGGCATCCGACCCATTAACACTTAAACTATAATTTGACGAAGAAACATTAACTTCGGCAATTCTCCTGCGAATAATATCAACCCGATCGCCCAGATCACCAAAGCCATTAACTTTGGAGCTCCAACGAGGAGGAAGAACAGAATGCAAACTGCCCAGAAACTGGTTTCTGAGAAAATTGTCCTGGTTGTAGAATAAGAAGAACAAAACCAAAGTACAAATTCCATTGAAAACCCCACGAAATTGAGAATTTTTTGCCCCGAAAAAACACTTGGGTTCTATCATGATTTCTCTACCTGCCCCCTCCTATCCAACCCTAAATTTCTGAATTTCAGACTCGATTAGACGACGATCGATAAACCCTGAGTAGGGGAATGGAAACAAGTCTAGGGTTCCAAATGGGTTTGGCCAAAGCAAAGGCATAATTGGTAAAAAGACATCGAATTCAGAAAGGGAGTTGAGAATTGTAAGAGATACAATGATATTTTGATATTATACAAGCCAAAATGTAAGGTATTTCAGGAAGATGTCAGGAGGAGGTACCTTCCGGTAGAGAGAGAGAGAGAGGTTTAGCACTCTTTCTGGGTAGAGAGAGAAACAGAAAGAGTGCTAAGAAGAACAAATAAAAGCAGCTTCTTCGTAGTTTCTCAGGTCTGCCAATTGAGGATGGAGGAGAGAGCAGAGGCCGTGTCTTGCGCGTACCAAGAACAATTGTATTCTGATTTTTGGTCCCAAAATCCAAATAGTTGGTGGGAAACTTTAATGGTCTGGCTCAGAAGTTAGCTTTCTTAATGGGCCAACCCAGCCCACCTTATAAAAGGCCGGGTAGGAATGGCCCATAGTCCTACTTGCGGGCCTTACCTTCATGACTAAAATTGTAATTTTTAGGAAAATATATTACTAAATATATAGCGAAAAATAAATAAATAAGGGTGAGAATTTTTGCATCACCACAACTGGTGCAATATGAATAACATTTGAATGAAAAATTAAGATTAGCATTGAAATGTCCCACTACAGAAACCTTTCCGTACAACTCTTGCCTAGTCTTAAATTCTAACACACCATCCCACTCATTTCATCACTTTTGCTTAATCTCAAGACTTGACCTTTCCATTATTCTATCGTTTTTGGACCGTAGAAAAGAAAAAGGCTTAACCTTTCAGTCTTCTACGAGTACGGTAAGCTTGGCAAACAGTGATATATAGCCCCTCCTATTGATTGAGAACTTCTCACGCTTGCTTGCTACCAAAATTTGGTCATCTTTGTATGGGCTCTCTATGTGTGATATGTGTGTGATATCGTAGCTCAGTCAGCTAGCATGTGAGCTGGGGCCTGGTTAGCTTAACTAACAGGTGCAATCATGTCCGTATAAAACTCATATGGCCATTGTGGATTTGGTCAAATCTTTGATTTTCATATATATCCACGGGTGAACTCATGTTTGTATACTCAGTATGTGATGATCACGCAACCCAATTTACGTTTGTGCTTGACATGTGTCGATCTTTTGGAAGATAATGATTATATATATATATGTAGCGTGACGCTACAGCACTCCAGTTTATACAATACAAACAAACCCAGCAGTAAATTAGCCACTCTACTCACTGATTTCAATCAATTTATCCATCGCTTCTCATAAGCTACCCAGTCATCATTGTTTGGTCTCCGGTAATTGATTTTCAACCTGGGATCATCTCATGTATTGATGTGCTCTTCTCGATCTTCTTCTTCTTCGTTTATTTCTTGTTTTGTTTTGATGTAATGAATCCTAATACACAGAGATAATGAATATGCAGAGATGGGTTTTGCCAAGAAAGAGTATGAGTTTCTAAGCGAGATTGGTCTGGGTCCCGAGAATCCTGGTGGCTTCATCAATGGCAAGTGGAAGGCAAGTGGCCCAGTTATCTCTACTGTTAACCCTTCTAACAATCAGGTTTGTAACTTATTTTTAATCTCCATTTTCTTCATCGATGATTGATTTTTTCTTTTCTGTTATATAAAGATATAATTTTGATAAGAAGAACTTGAAGATTTGAGTTCAATCACACAAACCCAGAATTTCAATGTTTCTAATATCTCTTTTGTGCATTTGGATGTTAGCAAATTGCTAAAGTCACGGAAGTGTCTATAGAAGATTATGAGGAGGGCTTGCGTGCCTGCAATGAAGCAGCCAAGACATGGAAGAGTGTCAGTTCTTGTTATTTTCATTACTTTTGATACATTACAAGTTACAACTCAGAGTTACTGTGTGAAATTTGTATGCTTTAGACATGTCTTTATTTTACGAAGTCAATATATTTTTGGTGCAGCTCCCAGCACCAAAAAGAGGTGAGATTGTTAGGCAAATAGGAGACGCATTAAGAGAGAAATTGCAGCATCTGGGTAGGCTTGTGTCCCTCGAGATGGGAAAAATACTTGCTGAAGGAATTGGGGAAGTTCAGGTATGACAAAATGATACGTTAGTTAAAATTTCTTATCTTATTCATCTGTTGAGTTGTGAATGAGCTTTTGAAGAAGTTCGCTATTGTTGCCCTTAAGTTTTAAGATGGAATTTTCAGTTACCCTTCTTGTAGGTATAATCTTTTTTAAAATTTTGAAGTCCTGAGCACTACTTTTTGCAGGAAGTTATTGATATGTGTGATTATGCTGTTGGACTGAGCCGACAACTGAATGGATCTATCGTACCTTCCGAACGTAAGCTCAAAATTTGTATTTCTTGCTTATTTTTATTTTATCCTCCTCTTTTGAATTGCTTCATGAAATTTTAGAAGCTCCACAATGAATATCTGGTTGCTAAATCAACATAATAGGCCCTTGTCTGCGTTTTGTTTGCAGGTCCAAATCATATGATGTTTGAGGTGCATTACTAGATCTTACCTTTTGATCAATTTGTATAACACTATTAGAACTTTGACCATTTTCTTTTGCATGATTCAGATTGATTTTGGTGCATTTAACGAGTGCATTTTTATACCCCACAGGTCTGGAATCCATTGGGGGTAGTTGGTGTCATCACTGCTTTCAATTTCCCATGTGCTGTTCTTGGTGGGTTCTTGTTCTGTTTTGTCTTCACTGGCCTGAAACATAAGTTAAACAGCTCCTTTGTTATCATGTACAACTATCATGATGCTGGATCTATTGTGCATTAAAGCATCCAAGAAATTGAGGATTTAGTGTCAGCATCGATCTTACTTTTTTTATTTACTGGGAAATTTTAGAACTTAGAAGCATACACTATTATATATTCTACCCTAAGCAAATATGCCTTAGCTATCTGTCAACAATGATCTTGGCATTTCATAGCTGCAATGATCTTCACTGAATGTTGTTTCATTCACTTGTTTATCAGTGCAGTAATCCTCTGTGCGCCATGGAAACCTTGTCATTGTTACTGTATAACATATAATTATAATACATAATTAAGGAGCAGAAGGATATATTGAAAAGTAATTTGTTTATTAAAGATGTGCTTTATTTGTCACTGTAATTCACTGAATGCGTTATAAATTTTAAACTGCAAGATTTCCAACCATACTTCTTTCTTTATTTGGTGATTTAGGATGGAACGCCTGCATTGCGTTAGTCTGCGGTAACTGTGTTGTATGGTAAGTTTATATGTGCTCCTGATTTCAGAATTGGAGTTTTGATCAATTTTTCAATTCAGTAATGTCAGAGCATAAGACAGGTATTTAAGTGTACTCACAATATCTTGACTGTTTCACTTTTATACTACGAGATATCTTAAGTAAGTTAATATGACATATTTTCTAAATCTATTGAGTTTTATTATATTATTTCGTTAAAAAGATATACAGGTTTTGTAATAGAGTGGTTGCTTGTGATGTTTATGCGTTGTAGGAAGGGTGCACCAACAACTCCATTGGTAACTATTGCTGTGACAAAGCTAGTCGCTGAAGTTCTTGAAAAAAATAACTTGCCAGGTGCTATATTCACCTCTTTCTGTGGGGGAGCTGAAATTGGTGAAGCAATAGCAAAAGACACACGGATACCCCTGGTTTCATTCACTGGAAGCTCAAAGGTACACTGGTCATGAACATGTGCCTTTTTAAATTTTGTGCTTTTCTCCCCATCACCACGACGCCAAGCTTATCTTTCACATTACCAAATACAGGTAGGTTCGAAGGTGCAAAAAATTGTCAATGAGAGGTTTGGTAAATGCTTACTTGAATTAAGTGGAAACAATGCCTTAATTGTTATGGATGATGCCAACATTGGGCTGGCAGTGCGTTCTATCTTGTTTGCTGCTGTTGGTACTGCTGGTCAGCGCTGCACAACGTGCCGCAGATTGGTAACCATTTATCCTTTAAAACTCCATTTTTGTGATTTGATGTGGTTATAGAAGTAAACTTTCTTTCACCATGGTTTTTCTTTGCTTTGCTTTTTGCTTTTCTTTTTTTGCTTGAAAATAAAATGTACAAATTTGTGTTCATATGGCTTCACTGGAGTGCAGTATCTTCACGAAAGTATATATCAAAGTGTATTGGATCAACTAGTTGGACTTTACAAGCAAGTCAAAATTGGGGATCCTTTGGAGAAGGGAACTCTAGTTGGGCCAGTACATACTCAGGCTTCGAGGGAGAACTTTGAGAAGGGGATTTCAACCATAAAATCTCAGGCATGTTCTATGTCTCTTGGAGAAGCATGCACACACACACACACACACACTCAACCCCAGAGCAAAAAAAGATTCTTATGTATTACACGTTGTAATTTACTTATTCAGGGGGGAAAGATCCTTACAGGCGGATCGGTTATAGAGTCAGATGGCAATTTTGTACAACCAACAATTGTCGAGATTTCTTCAGATGCCTCTGTGGTGAAAGAAGAATTGTTTGGCCCAGTTCTCTATGTTATGAAAATTAAGGTAGTCTTAACTTATTAAAGGTTTCTCTTGCATTATTGTTTATTATACCTTTCTTCTCTGATAAAATGATGCAACTTTTTGTTTCAAAATAAGCAGACTCTTGAAGAAGCAATTGAACTGAACAATTCGGTACCACAAGGATTGAGTAGTTCAGTCTTCACAAGCAAGCCAGAAACTATTTTTAAATGGATTGGGTGAGTTTCTAAAGTGGGCAACGACCCTAGAAAGTGACACTGGTTTCATGACAAATGAACATTTCAAACTACAGTGTTTAATTGTTTTCATTCAAATATGATGCAGGCCACATGGTAGTGATTGTGGTATAGTGAATGTAAATATACCTACTAATGGAGCTGAGATTGGTGGTGCCTTTGGAGGAGAAAAGGCAACCGGCGGTGGTCGTGAAGCAGGAAGTGACTCCTGGAAGCAATACATGAGACGTTCGACATGGTAATCTTTCGTGACACTTTCGATTTGCTCGAATCCTGTCTTGCATATCTGCATTGATTGTTGGACTGTGTACATGGATATTTCATCAATAACTTGAATACTTTCTATCTTTTACAGTACGATCAATTATGGGAGTGAACTACCACTTGCTCAGGGTATAAATTTTGGTTAAGCGAACCAGGGTTCCCGGCAAGGCTCGGTATGATTTTGAGTTCATGACAGGTCAAGGAAGGTACATTCAGCAGAATCTGCTGTCAAGGTTACGAGTCGCCTGCCAGCTTGAATGTGCCAAAGGAAACCTGAACAGATGTTTATGACGTTTATGATGCTGATGCCAGATTTCTAATCTTGATAAATAAATTGGAACTTTCTTCATCTTTGTTGAGAAATAAAAGCAGTCAATTTCTGAATGGTTTGGCTTGTTGGTTTGCGGCGCTTGTGCTTTTGCTTTTGGGCTCATATCCAAGAAAAGGGCCCAACAGATGTTTTATAGTGCAAGTTGATAACCCTGTTGGGGTCCGACAAACTTAGATAAGATAGCTACGAATGACAACCTTAAACTTCAGTGTCTGGCAGTCTTGACCTTTTCCCTAACTCAATCCATCTAAAACTAGTTTCTGGCTTGCGTATCTTATTATGCTACTAAGACTGACAGGGCAAGCACTGAAATACCTTCGTGCCTTGGCCAAGATATCTCTAATGATCCTTTGGGCATTGGTCGTGTACAACTGGCGATAGGTAAGAAAAATTATGCCAGTTGATGGTAACAGATAATTTGTACCACTATGAAAATTGTCGACCACTAGTCGAATACAACTGGTGATAGGTAAGAAAATAAAAAAAAAGTACCAGTAAATGTGAACTGATAAGCTGGGTGACCATGAAAATTGGTCGAGGAGGACAGCTTCCTTGCAAATTGCTCGAGCAGAAGGGCAGAGCATTTCGTTTTTGAGCAAGGAAGGCCCTTTGTCGATCGAGCCATCTTCTTCTTTCGGTCAAATGCTATAGATGGTCATGAAAATGTGTCTGAACTGTTTTACCACTTGGAAGGAATAATTTGAAATTATTATATGCATCTGTACATTATATAATATTATAATGTGACAGTTGCACCGTCAAATGATGTTACTAGTTAATATAACGCTGATTCTAACATCAATGGCTAACCTGTTTCTATATATATTGTTGACCCCTTTGTTGTCAAATGCGGGGCCACCGAACTTCCATAATATCTTATGTCAAATCGTGGACGGTTTAATAGATTATGAACTGTCATAATCCATTCTAATGCAGTGGCATGGTAGAGTGAAGAACGTTAGGGCCATGATTACTTTAGCACTTAAAAGAAGAGGCCATAGTTTTATCATAGGTTAAACTAGTTTAAAGAAATTGCCCAACCGAAACTTCTTCTGTGATTGATGCCAAG
Organism: Prunus dulcis; assembly: GCF_902201215.1. NCBI lineage: Eukaryota > Viridiplantae > Streptophyta > Magnoliopsida > Rosales > Rosaceae > Prunus > Prunus dulcis. Next base: position 17,442,043 of record NC_047656.1, on the reverse strand, counting down.
TTTTTCTGAAATCAAACAGATGCCTAGTGACATTAAGAATGAAGCAGTATCACAGAACGCAGAGAAATACCACTAAACTAATAATTAGTCGGTAACATTATTAATTTCAAATAACCGAATGCATTCACTCGGATTGTTTTAACTTTTAACACGAAAATCAGAAGAAGAAAAAAAAAACCTTGAACCTGACCCGAGTGAATGCTTTCGGTGACAATCAGGCTGTCCCACAGATAATCTTCTTTTTCTTGTCAGATGCGATATATTCTAAGTGTTCAGACCTGGAAGAAATCTCTAAGCTAGAAATATCCAGAGACTTCCTTCACCAAGTGGAAAGTGGTGTTGTCTTTATATTTGCTGACTGAATATCAACACATAATGTGTTGATCACTTTGCCGCATTGAGGGAGAGGGGATTTGAACAGAAGTTTGCAAGGGTGAACTTGGTGGTTTTGGATCAAATAACATAACAATTGCTTTCCTTATTTCTTTACGGGAAATTTCTCAGCAATTTCATTATGTGTTTCTGAATTCTCTCTTACCTTTTCTTTTCTTTTTTTTTCTTTTTTGTTTGTTTTCAAATAAGCCATTTTACACAACTGGGCATGACTGAAACAGGAAAGAAATCAGCTAATTAGTAATTACACCAGAATAAAAGGGAAAATGCAGTGGCATCACTTTCATGAATTTGTATTCAGGAACCAGACCCTAGATTTATTTCCATTAATTTGCCAAACCCCTTTGTATAATTCATGTACCTTGACCTTGATCACACAATCATGTCATTCATATTCCTTCAAACAACAAACCAATGTACAAACTCTAGAGGAACAAAATAATGAAAAAGAAAAGAAATAATGTATTTGAAGCAAATTAAATTATGGAATATATACATTGAAAAAGTCTAGAGAAACAAACAATCTTAAATCAGTCATATTAGTTTTCTCAGCAATTATCTTAAAAATCTATTAAGATGAATCCATCAGAGCAAAAAAAGGAAGAAAAAAAAAAACAGCCAAAATTACCCAATTTGTTATCATATCTAAGAAAAAAAAACAGAGTTCCTCTGTTTCATATGTACCTGCAAAGTTTGCTCCAACCATTCACCTAGACAGAGAAGAGAAGCAACTTCCTGAACGAACAAGCGCTGGGCCGCGAACACTTTCGACACCATCAAGAGAAGAGCTAGAATTTGACCTGAGAGCTCTCGGACTATCCAAGCTCCGCCTGAAAACCCGACCCATGGCAAGGATGGGGTGCTCTGTTTCTTTATGCAGAGGACTTGATGATCTGAACTTCCTGCAAAAATTTATGTGGCGGTTCAGGGCTTCTTCGGTGGAGATGAGCCTATCTGATCTTAGGACTTCATCTTTCACTGCCTCAACGCAGAGCCCACATATCCAACGGCCCTGGTAACGATCCCGGACTCGTGAGATGTATGCAGGGGTGCAATCCTCCGTGAACCCACAAGAGTCGCATTTCACACACTCGACTTCGATTGGTGGAGGAGTTGGGGTTGGTTTTGTAGAGGTTGAATGAGACTCTGAACTTGTTGTAAGAGCCATGGAATGAAGCAGAACATTGAACTCTCTCTCTCTCTCTCTCTCTCTCAGACTGTGTGTGTGTGTGTGTGTGTGTGTGTGTGTGTTTTTATGTGTTTTTCTTTGTGTTATGGGAGGAGAAGGGAAGAGAAGGGAAGAGAGAGTAGAAGTCTAAGTTATGTGGATTTCTTGTAATTAAAGTGTTGCTATAAAAAAGGGGTTTGTGTCATGGATTTTCTTACTATTTAGCATTTAGCCAGGGGCCAAAAATGGGTTTGCATCATTTTGTGTCATTAGGTGGACACTGGGTCATGGGGAATTTATGAGACTCAAGGTCATTATTTTGGTAACTACCTCTTTTTGTTTTTGCCAGTATTTGGTAAATAAATACATTCAATATAATCCCAATCATTGAACTTTTGGGCCTATTTTATTAGGACATGTTTGGCATGGAAAACAAAACTCCATCAAGACTTCATTTTACAAAAATATATATTTAATATATTGGATTAAAGGAGAGTTTAAACCCATTAGAAAGAAAGAATATTCTAATTAGAAGAAGCACAATTTTCTCAAATTCAGTTTCCCTATCATCTTTGAATTCTTCTTCTAGCAATTTGAGATGGTTAGATTTCCCTAAAACTCTCAATCATACGATGTTCCCATGAAAATGTTGCGGTCGATTTGACAATAACACGACCCCTGAATAGATAAACCTTATCCTGAACACATTTGAAACATGAGAGAGACTCTCTCTCTTCTTCATCGTGATTAATTGAGAAGGAAAATAATATTAATTTTTAGTGATAATTCACTGAGTCACTCACTGGCTTCTCTATCTTCCTGACAGCTGCAATTTTCAGCCACAACTTAACTCAGACAGCAATGTGAATGTTTCACAATATTGGCAATATTCTCATCAACATTAATCTTCTTCCAGCAAAAGCAAACACACCTCACTGCAGAAAAGTGGTCCCATGGCTCTCAGGCATTTGCTAACCTCATTTGTTCTGGCATGTTTGCTTGCATTCACTCTTCAAATCTACTTCTCCTCCCCAATATCCCCAGTCTCACTTCACCTGCCTCCACCATCTTCTTCTTCCCATCTTCCTAAAAACAACATATTGCAGGTGAAGCTTCAAGTTTGCGTTCATAACCTTTAAGTTTGTCTGTTTAATTACTCTGCTTGATCATTAGTTCATTGCTTTATCTTTTTCTTTCTCCTTTTTGGGTTTCTGTAGAAAGTGATCAAACTTGGGGATGGGGTACTTCTGAAACCAGAAGATGTTGATGTGGACAAAGAAGGGACAATATATACAGCTACAAGAGATGGTTGGATCAAAAGGCTTCACAAAAATGGTAACTGGGAGAATTGGAAAAGGGTGAACAGTGATACAGTACTTGGTATCACAATCACCAAGGAAGGTGATGTTGTTGCGTGTGATGCTGAAGAGGTAAGAGCACCACCTCTTAACCCCTTGTACATGCCTGTGGCCTGGTCAAAGCAGAGCACTCTAGTCTTATTTTTCGAAAAATACTGTTGGGGATAACACTTTTTGCTATTATGATCAATAATGCAATGGTATGTAAGACAATTTTTTCCATGTGTCATTGTGTTATTGACCAGGCGGTTACAAGTAAGTTTTTCTGCATGTTACTGTGATTTGTGCAGGGTTTGCTTAAAATTACTGAAAATGGTGTCAAGCTTCTCACTTCACATGTTAATGGGTCCAAAATAAGGTAAGAGTAGGTACACTATAAAGACCAATATGCTGCAACATGTTTCTGAATGCATGTGTAGTCAGATAATTTTTCATTCTTGAAATGTGCAAAAAGCTGCAAAATCAAGTGCCTTGCAATTGATTTACCCTTCAGATAAAAACTACATGAACACAAGTTAGCTGTGATTTCATCCAACTGTTGGAAAATGGCTGGAGAAATCAATGTGTTCACTTGAAAAGAGCCATGTGCAAGCCATGCCAAATATTTTCTGATGTGACACAGAACAGAACAATCCAATAGGTCATCTTCTATTGTGAGGTGTGGCAGTTTCCTCACGAAATTGGGATTTGTACCATTTAGCGATGGTACTGTGAGGAATCTTTTTTCTTATTTTGGATTTATATTGGGACCGATTTCGTCCAAATAAAAAAAATATTGGGACCGATTGCTACATGTCATGCACATCATGGTCTGTTGGTATTCGATATGAATCCATGGCTGTTGCAATCGAAGTTTGGTACCTTTTTTTTTTTTTTTTTTTTTTGGCCGAAAAGTTTGGTACTTTTTCTTATGGGTTTTGTTTGGACATTTAATCTGAGATTTTTTTCTTTGATAGTGGCCTGTGTTTTTGTCTGATGCATTAACTCTCTTCTGCTCAAGCATATTCAATAGAAATGCAAAAACATGGTTCAATAAGACCATGTTGGTGCGAACCCCACAAATATTCCACCCGTGTTTTTCATGGAGGTACCAGTGGACCCAAAGGGATCCTGGGTCCACATCTCTCTGACCCAGTAACAAAGGATACATGCGCTTCTTATCGCAAAATAAGCCCAATAAATAAACGTTGGTAAGACTTGAAAATAAATGCATGGCCCAATAAATGAATAGACGTTTTTTTAAATATAAGTGATAGTCTAACTACAAAGGAATGAGAGTTTCTCTCACACACTCTATCAAGGAGCCAATGGAGGGTTCAAACCCGAGACCACTGCTCTGCTCTGTAAGTTAAGACCATTTTCCACTGGGTTAGACCCGTTGATATAAATGAATAGATTGAATGTAGTATTATGGATGTGAAAATTTATTTGTGATAAGTTTGATATCCAAGTGTGGCCAGCCTTATTATATTCATGTTGAAATCAGATTTGCAGATGATGTGATTGAGGCATCAGATGGCAGTCTATATTTTAGTGTTGCAAGCACCAAATTTGGACTCCATGATTGGTATCTAGATGTGCTAGAGGCAAAACCACATGGGCAGCTGCTCAAGTACGATCCATCATCAGGGGAGACTTCAATCCTACTTGATAATTTGGGTTTTGCTAATGGAGTTGCAGTGTCCAAAGACCAAGATTATCTAGTGGTCTGTGAAACATGGAAGTAAGCTTGATGATGTGACTAACACTTCTTGCTCATTCATCAGTTAGGAAAAACTTAAACCAAATTATCATGTTAATAATATTGTGTTTATGGGTCAGATTTAGGTGCCAAACGCATTGGCTGAAGGGAGAGAACAAAGGGAAGACAGAGATCTTCATTGAGAACCTTCCTGGTGGACCTGACAACATCAATCTTGCCCCAGATGGATCTTTCTGGATCGCTCTACTTCAGGTAATACAACCTTAATTAAGGGGGGTGTATCCAATTCATACTTATAAAGACTTTTTTTAAGTGAGTGACTTTCATAGAGATGACAAATTTTTAAATACTTTCATAGAGTTGATAAAAGTCACTAGTAAATTGGCAAGACTTTTGCTCTTAACAATTAGCCTTAAAAGTATAGAAAAGTCATTCATTTAATAAGCTTTTTAAAAGTCATTAACTTTTTGGATACCACCAAACTTTTAAATACTTTTTAAAAGTCATAACTGAATACCACCAAACTTTTAAATACTTTTAAAAAGTCACAATTGAATACCACTAGACTTTTATATACTCTTTAAAAGTCTAAATTGAATACCTCCAGACTTTTAAACTCTATGAAAGTCATTAAAAGTTTGAATTGAATACACCCCCCTCATCTTTTCATTTGTTGAACCACGAGAAATTCTTCGGTGCGACTGTTACAATGTCACGTGGTGGTTATACATGTAGTATAACACAATGTGACATTGCCACCTCTTTCCCAAGAATTTTTCGTAGAGCATATGCCAACTAGAATGACATGTTTGGATGCATGACACAGTTGACTACAGAGGGGCTGGAGTTTGTCCACGCCTCCAAAGCAGCCAAACACTTGATAGCATCATCTCGGAAATTGACTGAACTAGTCAGTGGCTTGCGCACAAAAGCCATGGTGGTGAATGTGGCAGCTGATGGTAAGATTGTGAAGAAGCTTGAGGATCCAGATGGAAGCGTGATGTCATTTGTGACAAATGCTTTGGAATTTGAGGATCATCTTTACTTGGGAAGCCTGCACACCAATTTCATTGGCAAGTTGCCACTTAAAGATGCATAAATTACCTAATTGCTAGCATCACTAGCGTGAACCAAAATGAATAAGAGGCAATAGGACGAATGGATTGTTTCACAAACCAAGCTTATTTTTGAATGCTCTTTCTGTAATAAGCTTTAGTTATATCTCAGCCAACCTTTCGTATCAGTTTCCCAAAGGAAGAAGGTTAATGAGATGAATCCCCTGAATTTATAGACAAGAAAGAAATGCTTAAATTCTTTGCCATCACAGTGTAAAACGGTAAATCGAATTTGTGATTTTTTGTGATAGAATCTAAATAACCATAACCGGATATACATGCCTCTTCCACATGTTAGATTTTATAGCTGGGTTTTGAACACTACAAGGAAATAACTGCTGAAGATCAGCTATTGACAATGAGAAGAAAGTGCGAAGTATCTGTATGCCTAGTTTCCTCAAAAAAATTATAAAATAAAAGAACCAAGATATTCAACCTACTGCAACCTCATTCTTTTCTCTAGGTTCTTCTGAACTCCATTTGGTGATTTCTTTTCTGATGCACTTGATCTGTTGTCTTTTGTCTTTCTGGTGTTGATAAACTGTGAGAAGGACGGAATTGGTGGCAGCCTTGTACTTGGGGAATCAATTTCCGTTGGTGACACAGCTACAGAAGTTTCTGTTGGTCCCTCCACCAAAGGTGATCGTGCTGCAGGAGGTTCTGTCTCAGTAGGAGCATCGTCTGATAGGGAACTGTTAATGGTGCCAAGGCGATTAGTTAAGCCAGTATAATCTGCAGATGATAGCCACCTCACTGTACTTGCCACTTGAGAATAATAAAAAGATTTCCCAGTTTTCCCATATTTGTCGTAACACTCGTTTTCGAGAAAAGAGGCTGATTTTTCCACTTCAATCCTGCATAGAAGATTTTCAACTCAGAGAACCTCCAGATTACTCACAAAAGAAGGATAGTTCCATTGTTGGGAGAAAAATTAATATCTCAAGAGGTTAACTAGTTTGTTGCAATGAGCTTACTTTAAGTTACCAAGCCGCTGCTGAGCCTGCTTTAGAGCATTTTGTAATCTTTGCTTGCTTGCTTCCCTCAGCGTATCAGATATAGCATTCTTCTCTGGTTTATTTATCTGTGGTCAAATTAGGCAATAATAGTTGTTCAGGGGTAAAGGTCTAAGTGGAGATTATTTTAGATCTACCATTCTAAATCATATATATGAACAGTGAATGTACGGCAGTTTTTTAGCAAGTTAGCTAACATGTCAATTGCCACTTGGATCGCAATCATACTATCAAGTGGCGGATCCAGCAACTAATAGTTCTTAAAGCACATAAAGAACGTTAGGGCACATATGCAATTCTAAAACTTCTAATTGCAAGACCATTCAGTATGTCAGAAAGAACCTGCTTATCAGAAGATTTATCCGGGTAATATCTTTCTTCTAAACGCTGCAAGCACTCAATTTTTTCACTGATTCCCACCTTTTTTGGCAACTTTGACCTGGCAAGGTTCTTGACTGCAAGACCATCTGGCATTTGACGAAGAGAGTGAATGAGATACACGAATTACCATACTTCCCCCACCCCAGAAAAGAAAAAATAGAATTTTTTTTTTGTAAATAAAATACCATCAGAATCAGATATGTCGTCCTCAGAACAACTTTCTTCATCACCACGATTCCAGAATTCAGAGTTTCGATCTTCATTAATCGTATCTGAGGAGCTGAAAGTCAGACATTAATGAATAAGCATGCGCCTGGTTACATTGACATGAAAGAATTTAAATAACACTGCAAATATCAGCACTAAATAAAAATATAAAAATAGACCACCTGCTCATAAAAATTCGAGATGAACCAAACTTTTGCCGGACGATACAAGTATTTGCAAGCTCCTCCAAATACTTGGCCACTAAGTTTGGATGTTTGCAGGCATCACATGCTTTTCCACATAGTGATGCGGGTACCTGTTTCGAATTATGTCAGTAATTAGCTCTTCTGGAGCATTGATATTGCATTCTAAAAACATATGAAGCAAAAGTTCCAGTAGGTTATACTACCTTTTCACCAAACGTCTCAAGAATTTTTCTCCTACGGCATCCAGAACCCTCACAATACTCGACCATCTACATGTGTTTCAATTCAGATTCCAATAAACACCACTTATGTAGAGTTTATTCAAACATTATACAAGTTATTGGTGTTACCTGCTGGAAGTCGGTCAGGGTTTTTTTTGACAACTCTTCCTGTGAGTTTGAGGCCTTTGACTTCTTGTTATCAGCATTGCTTAGAATAAATTTCTACAATATAATCAATTGAAAGAAACTAAAGTGAACAATGGAACTAAGCGTAAACAGGCATCAAAGTAAGCAGTGTTATTAAACCAACCATTCTTTTGCAATCGTCGATTCCATAGTATAACAGGCTTCTGGAGAGTAGTTGATCACGACCAGCTCTACCTGACTCTTGGTAGAAGGCTTCCATTGACTTGGGAATATTAAAATGGCAAACAATTCTGACATCTTTTCTATCTATACCCTTTAAATTAACCAGAGCCACATTACATTATGCCAAACATTATCTCCAACTGGAGAGTTGAACCAAAAAAAAAATTGTAAGATTTCTTTTAAACAAACAGTAATTCAGTTTCATACCATCCTGAAGGGACACCAATAGCTCAATTACTGTGCATGCACCAGAACAAGCTCCAAGCACAAATATAGAAAGAAAAGAGGCAAGGACATCACAATCCCAATCATGAGCTGGGGGCAATAAGATAAAATTTTTTCGCAAGAAGAAAAAATGTTTAAGTTATATATACAATCATACCCAAAAGCCACCGTTGCCACAACAACTTGTATCTTAGAAGAAATCCAATTATCTAAGACAGAGCTCCGTAGTTTATCATTCAACCCTGCATGATAAGCTGAAAGTAGCAAAAGAAAGCCATTTTTTTTATTAAAACAAAAGTGGTGAATTTACTAATCAATAACTAGTGGCCCATTTATTAAAATTTTATTAACTAAGGAAACAAAATGGAAGAGAGAAGAGAAATGTGTGTGTGTGTGTGTGTGTGTGTGTGTGAGAGAGAGAGAGAGAGAGAGAGAGGTGAGGATGAGAGGAGGAAGAAAAGAAAAAATCAAAACTAAAAACTGAAAACCATTTAAAATTGTTTATTTCAAAAACTGTTGTATTATTCTTCCTCTCTCATCTACATCTCCCATCTCTTTATATTTATTTTAAATGAAATAAAGTATTAACATTACTGAATGGGCCATAAGGTGTCGATGAAAAACAGTGATTTACCAGCACATGAAATTCCATTTTTTGATAGATGAGCAGACAAGTCATCACACATTGTACGTTCAAGGCAGTAAACAATTGCACAGACATCTCCGCTAGATTTTAGCACATCACACAAATCAGCGTAGACATCATCTAAAAGATCTTTGTATCGAACTGCATTATAGAGAAACCTGATCAGATTTCTCCATATGTACATGATGTGAGGTAATGGCAAAGGTTACATTTAACAACTACTCCTATCCTTCCCTGAGCTTTGTATAATACTAGCCAAGAGACGTCACAAACAGGACGTGAATCAAGTCAGGGAAGCAGGGTGCACCTTCATAATGTATATTAGGACGATTGAAAGAAGATTTTAGGATTAACGGGTGCTGAAGACATAAGGACTCTATCACATCCTTCTGAACTCTGCAGAACAAAACAATATGATGATTAAAGAAAATACAATAGTTAGCGCCTCTCACTTTAAAAGAAAAAATGATGCTCAATAATTTTAAATCTACAAACCAATGCATCTTTTGCAAAACACCAAAATGAAAGAAAGTCAGAGGCATTACAAATTATGAGCTAAGTTTCTCTGCAGAGTGTAGCAAAAGACTCACTTAGGAACGGCTGTAGCTGTTAAAGCCAATATTGGTACACCTGGGAAGTGGCTCCTTAAAGTTGACAGCTTTCGGTAGCTAGGCCTGTTTCAGTACAACAATTAAGGAGCCAGAGAACCAAAAGAAAGAACCTGATTGTCAGAGTTTCAATATTATATATAGATCAATACTACCACCACTCCATTTCTCACTTTATACAAATAATAATGATATGGAAGTTGAGGCAAAGAGGTCAAAAAATCTAGCAGTACATATCTCAAAGGAATTGAAAAGAAGAAAATCTTAAGAAACTACAGAATCAATAGCACACAGGACGGAGGGATTAGGATTATGCTGCCATCTGACTTTTACTACCACAAATTAAGGTTCTTAGAAAGTTTTCGTTTTATTATCACATTCACTTGAGTTTCTGATCATTTCGAAGCCCCCAGTTGTCTGGGTCAAAATAATAAATATAAATGTGAAACACACCAATTGTTGCTAAAATATATGTGTATCACAAACCTGAAATCGTGGCCCCATGAAGAGATGCAGTGTGCCTGAAATTTCAAAAGGGAGATGAACTTATGCACAAAATCTCAAACTTCTGGAGAAAACTCAAATGTTCACATATACTAGCTATGGGTACACATACAATTTAGCTTCACACCTCATCTATGGCAACAAGATTTAGCAACCCTCTCGTGTGTATCTTTCTCAGCTTTGTCATAAATCCGGGTGTGGCAATCAGTTCTGGAGTCACATAAAGTAGCCTCAGAGATGGTTTTCCAGAATCAAGGTCTTCATGGATCTAAAATGCAAAAGTGAGACATCAATATTCTCATCAGGGGCCATTGCATTTACGCTTGCATGCTGCAGGAAGTCTCTATAAAAGTGAACTAATACAAAGTAAGATGATCACCAAACAACAACTTCCTGCTTCTTCACAAGGCTCGGTAAAGCTGTATAAACTACTATATAAATAAACCCAAAGGTTTTCATCACAGTGAAAATCAGTTTAATGCAAAGCAAGAGATTATATTGTGAATCCAACTTCAACCTTATTTTTGGTTTGGGTTGCCTGAGTCGAGGAGAGATACTCAGCAGCAATTCCTTTCTCCTTCAATGCCATCACCTGGTTTTCCTGGTCAAATAAAAAATGCAAAAATCCCACACCTCAATTCTCAGAGTACAAAAATTACCACAAGTCCAGGAGAGCAACTGTAGGCCTACCTACCATCAAAGCTGCACACAGAATGCATAAGAAACTTAGAGCCAAGTCCAAGCATTTACACAAAGTATTTTCATTTGTTAAAACATGTAAAACATAAAAAATTATCAGTGTTCGAAAAATCGCTAGGCAGTATAGTGATTTGACAAAATTTTCATACAAAATAACCAAAGTTCATAAACTATAGAGATTTGACAAAATTTTAATACTAAAATAACCAGTACATTCATCTTAGATAATTAAGAGAGTTTCTTTTGGTTCTTGGCCACCTTCCACTCTGTGATATCAGCATCAATCTTTGCATTCACACTTTTGTAAAACCCTGGATAAGGTTCATAGCCAAAGGCTAAGTGAAGAAGCTCAAGCAGCACAAAGTAAGGCCCCATCAGAAGCCCTTCAGCAAAGTTTTCTGAAGGGCCTAGCGCCTAGAGGAGTAATCGGGGCCTGGGCGTTTCTTTTCTTTTTAATTATTTTGTATTATAAATTATAAATTTATACCAAAATCATGCAAAATAAAAGGATATATAAATTATAAATTACCATAATTGATATAAAACATGAGAAAAAAGTTAAGCATAAAGCATATAATAGTACTACAAAGAAAAATACTTGAAATGAAAGGCTAGGCTTCCAAGTCTAACTCTTCCTCCACTCCATATCCCTCTCTCTCGGTATCGGACTCAAACTCTCTCTCTCTCTCTCTCTCAACGGCTCAGAGGAGAGAGGCAACATGAGGTTTAAAGTCAGGAAAAAAAAATTTATATAAAAAAACCAACCCGCCCACGCCTAGCGCCTAGGCCGATTTTTCGAACACTAAATGTATTTATACATCTAATTCACCTATTAAAGGACAAACAACAAGCACAATTCCAGTTTTCTTGGCGAGGGCCGGTATCTGATAACACATTGACTTCCCGCCACCAGTTGGCATCAGACAAAAGCAATCTCTTCCTGCAACCCAGAAAACGCAAAAAAAAGAAATGGGGTTTTGCCAAGGTCAGGTGTTTACATTTTCCCACGCTTTCTGAGCAACTAAACAGGCAAAAACAATGAGATTGTCCAGGCATGAAGAAAATGTAGGTACAATATACCTGATAAGACAGCTTCAATGGCGTCCAATTGCTTGCCTCTAAATTCAGGATGCCCAAAATGCCACCTCAATAGCTTCACCAAAGCTTCCTTTCCCAGACTCTGATTCTTACTACCGCCACATGCATTTTGCAACGGCAATGGTGATTTCTTCATTTTTCCACTTACCCTTGTAACCAAACACCACCCAATTTGCAAGCCAAGTATTTGTCCTCAAAACGAAAAAGCTAATTGCTTGGATACTTTGTATTAGAAGAATTCTTCTTCGTTTTTCACAGATGACACAATCTGGTCGTCATTCGTGAAGCAAAATTTTTGTGAGAGGAGAGAGACTGATGGGGTAAAAATGAAGAGGTTGATATTTGATATGGGCCAAAATGCTGGGCCGTTACGACGTCGTTGCATGACTACTAGGAGTAGCTACTTAATCCATTAACACTTTCAATGTGATCCAAATTCTCACTCATGTCATGTAACATAACGAAAATGATGAATTATTTATCAATTAGTTGTTAGTCTAATTATTAAACTTTTTTTTTTTAATAATGAAAAATAGTTTATAGGGAAATTGGCTACTCTCGCCACCAGCGTTAGAGCAGGCTCACAACCTCTAATCGAAATGACTTATGCGTCGGACCCGACCACATAAAGTACAAGGACCTTACCAACTAAACACTGGTGGGGTGAGGCTACATACAGTGCTGGGGCTCTAATTATTATACTTTTCCTATTCTTAATATTGGAAGAAGTCACAAGCTCAAATCACATTTTCTCCCCGAGAATGATTTTTTTTTCTTTAAATAAAAATGCGAAAGAACGCAACATTTGTTATAATTTTAGTCAACAAATGCAATGAAAATGTAATCACTTCGGCCATTAATCTGTCACGCTTCATCCCAAAGAAACTTGTTATTGACTCTACAAACATCCCAGGCCATAAGCCCCGTACATATTGATATTGTTTAGGGTACATACACACAACATTCACATTCATGGACTAAGGTCCCAAAAAACCCACATAAATTTGCCTTAAAATCTACAACAGCTGCTTTTCTAATTTATTATTAACTTTGTACTTATTACATCGACCAATAATATCATAGAATGGCCGGCTTACATTTTGGGAAAAAAGTCATTACTTGGGGTAAAAGACTGATTCTCCCAATTATTTGACATATATAGCGCATAGCTCTCTTCATATTAAGTTACACGGCAATAAACCAGTGGTGTATGTTTCATCCAATCCCAGAAGCATCTGCTATGCACCGGACTGCAAGGCTGCCTTCTGAACAAAACCCTTTATGTCGAAAGCATCGGTGCCCTTTTTTGTTATGACACCCTGCTTAGATAACAAAAGGTCATCAGATTCAAACACAACAGGCTCTAATTGATTATTTATCATAGAGTGAGAGTGGATACCTTCTCTGTTATGATGCCGGCAATTAGATTAGCAGGGGTAACATCAAACGCTGGGTTCCAGACAGAGATTCCAGATGCAGCAACTTGTTCCCCGAGTCCCCCTTGTGAGTGCAACAATTCCTTTGGAGATCTTTCCTCTAGTATTATCTCTTGTCCAGAAGAAAGAGCTAAGTCGACGGAAGTGAGTGGTGCAGCGACAAAAAATGGAATGTTATGGTACTTTGCGCTTACGGCAAGACTGTAGGTCCCAATCTTGTTCGCAGTGTCACCTGAAGTAAGTGAAGAGGAAATCAGCTACACAAAACCTTTGTAAATAAGAATGCTAAAGCAATGAGTTGTTGATTCGTTTCAAATACCATTTGCAGCAACACGATCTGCTCCAACAACTACAGCATTCACACGTCCATCTTTCATTAATGCAGCTGCAGCCGAATCTACTACAAGAGTGGCAGGTATGTTATCATGCACCAACTCAAATGCTGTAAGTCGGGATCCCTGCATTTAGTTGAGAATCATAATAATATATATATATATATATATCAATTTTTCTCAAAAAATTTAAAAATATGTATCAATAATATTCAGTAGCGCACTTTGAATGCTTAAACTAAGTGATAGGATAAATACAACAACCATTTCAATGACCTAACAATTACACCACACACAATACAACAGCATGCAACTCCTCTCAAGATCACTTTGTTTAACTAATTTCCTCATTTTATATATGTGAATACCACGGAGAATTCTTTTGAGGATGCTAACAGAAAACTATGAACAACTAAAGAGTAGACGCTCACTTGGTTGAATGGGCGTGTCTCTGTACAATAGGCCCTTTCTAACACTCCTTCAGTATGAAGTGAACGTATAACACCAAGGGCAGTACCATAACCAGCTGATGCAAGACTAGAAATACAAAACATAACACAGTCAGAAAAGACCTATAAGCAAAATTAAGTAAACATACGTAAAACCTCCACAATGTATTGTAGGGTTTCATGACCACCCTTTATTTGTGGAGCACATGCTCAACCTACACAAAACCCATACGGGCAACCACAAAATACAATAACCAAATCATGAAGGATGCGTCCCAAGAAAAATACCTGCCAGTGTTGCAATGGGTCAACATAGAAATGCTCTTAGAGTTTTCCAGTAGGTGCTGAATGAAACTTGCTCCATAAGACCCAATAGCCTTGTTTGAAGCAACATCGTCCTTGAGCATAATTTCAGAAGCTTCTATAAAAGCCTATAAAATAAACAAACAAAGCAAGTATAATGGAATATTAGCAACAGAAATGTAGCACGTACAATCTCACTAACCTAAAACAATAGAATTATAGAAGTAATTAGTCCATACCTCAAACACATTCTTCGCATCCGAAGTTGCAGCAGCTACCGTGGATGCAATTTGTCTTAGTTTAGCTGAAGCATCTGAAAGATTGACAGCAGTTGGTCGGCTGAAGAACCATCAAAGAAAAAACAACACAATCAGAATGCCATCTTCTAAACTATACAATTTAAACACCTGAAATTTATTATATATAACATGTTCAAACCTGGAGACCAGATATTCCAATTTCATTACAATGAAAGAAAACGCTTCATCGGGTGTTCCATTGAAATCCTCCAAGTTAAACACTTCTACAGCCAAGGACAGAGCTGCGGCAATGGCAATGGCAGGCGCACCGCGCACCACCATATCTTTGATCGCATGCCTGAAACACAACACACCCAATTCGTGAATTTGACAAATTAACAGTTAAAAGCAAATGGGAAAGAGCGAGCTTTTTCGGTCCTTACCATCCATCTGTGGAGTCTCGGATATCCAAGTATGTGGTTTGCAGAGGTAGCTTCCTCTGTTCAAAACCCACAAACCTAACAGTTAATTGGAAGATAATTCTATACTTACAGAGCTAAATTACCCAAAAACAAGAAATAAAAACGAAATTAATTGGATTATTATTTTTATTATTATTATTATATGGAGAGAGAGACCTGATCGAGTAGCTGAAGCGAGCCACGCTTGTAGCAGATAGACTGGAGAGAGTTGGCCGCTTCGGTGCCTTCTATGAACTCCGAGTTAAGGGCCATTCCAGCAGAGCCTAGTACGACGACGTTCCGACGATGGATAGTTAGGGATTAAAGTGGGAGAAGAAAGAGGAGGCGAACCTAAGGTTACCTGAAGGTGATGTAAGAGGGTAGCTTTTGTGTCTGCTGCTGCTTCAGTCAGCTGAACTCCTCTCTTTTCTTCTACCTCCTCTCCTTTGTTTGTCGTGGAGAGTGACGCGAGCAGTGTGGCGTGGAGTGAACCGTTCCTAAAGGGACCGTGTCGTAAAAGCGCACAAACCTGACAGCAGAGGCCCAATTCTTTGTGAAAGCACAATACCATAAAATGTTAGGGCCCATTTGATATATGATTCAGAAAACCGTACCGTTTTGCATGTGATAGCTAAACTTTATTCAAATTTTGAGTTAAAATGATTAGTAAAGTTTTTTATTTTCCTGAAAAACGCAATATTTTAAATTATTTTAATATGTGGACATGGGGTTCGAGGGGTGTGCAAGATTCAATTCAATATGATCAAACCGATCTATCCATTCCAATCCAATTTTAATCGGTTTCGATGATTTGGCAATCTTTGGATTCCTAATTTTTAAAAATGACATGATTGGATTAGATGACACATTTGCTTGTGAGGATCCAATCTAATCTAATTAGTTTCATACTTATTTTGCTCATTGGATAATTTTCATTAAGAAAGCTATACACATTTTAAGTAATTTTGTGGAGTTATGTTTAATATATTATAAAATCAAAAATAATTTTATGTAGCATTTCATTTATATTTTACATTTATTTCTATTAAAATGTTTGATTATATTAAATTTGACAATAAATGTTTCATATTTTATTATAAAAATCGATGATCCGATCTGATCCGATTCAATGACAATAAACTTTCAATGTGATCGGATTGGATTGGAAAAGTCACAATCCAATTGATATTGGATCGGATACAAATTGATGAAATTGTTTGGTTTCGAACCAATACAAAGAGGTAGACACACTATCTTAAACGACTTATCTAACCTATATTTGTGATCAATGAAATTATTATAACTAGCCATTTTTATATTTTGCTCGTCCACCAATGCCAGATAAAAGATTGGTTAACCTTAAAATTTAATTTATTTCCATAAAGTGAAAAAATAAAAAACTTTAACTTCAAAAGTTATATATTGTAAAGATTGACTAGTTTTATTTTCTCTTTCTTGGTCAGTCACACTTGGCTAACCTCACAAAATTACATTTTGGCTCGTGAATGACTAGTTAGTCCGCATGTGATGCTTTCAAAATATACGTTTGGCAGAGGTTCTTTTGAAATGAGTTTTTCAATGAAATTGAAATTCTAATCCCAAAAAGTTATTTTCAATGTTTTTATTTTCGAAATATTGGATTCAAAATTCTTTAGGCATGGGACTTCGAATTCTAAATTTTGAATCTCATATTCTCTTGAGCTCAAACTCAATATTTGGTTAGGATACTTAGGACTCCAAACTCGACATCTTGACATGGAGGACTTGAGACCTCAACCAAAATCCACACTTCCAACATCAACCCTTGATCCAAATTCCGACTCACATACCAATGCCAATTATATTTTCATGATTTTGAAAACAGTTTCATAGTTAGCACTAAATGTGTTTTCAAATATTAGAAGTACAAAAATTACAATCCATAAATCTTTTTTTTGGATTGTGGAAGGGACCTATCATTCTAGTAAGATGAATATAAAATGGATATTACTTGCCTCTTTACTTGTAAGAAGATTCTCTTTTTTTTTTTGCGAATTACAATTTGACACATGTGCAAAAATAATTTATCAAAAACAAAAAAAGAAAATAATCAGTTAACCAACGGTTTTTTTTTTCCTCGCATATACATTAGTTTTCTGTCAATAACAGTGTGACATATATGGATAAGTTTTTCTTTTTGTATTTTTTTATGAATTATTTTTATATATGTGTTAGACTGTAATTCGCATAAAGGAGAAATATTTTTTTTAGGTAAAAAGGAGAGTATTATTTTTAACAAAGAAAAAAAGAGGAGGCAAGTAGCATCCTTAATCATGATCCTTCTCTCTAACCCCTCCGCAAAAACTGTGGGCTAGTTTGGCATTGATGTGCTGTGAAAATAATGGCTGTCAAATTTGCTGTGAGAGAAATTAGTTGTGAGAGAAAGTAGTTTGGTGTTTGGTAAAATTTTTGTTAAATGTGTTGTTGGTATTAATTTTACTCATAATCAGAAAATGATTGCCAATTAATCATTAAACCCAACTCCTCTTCGACATTGATTCCTGAATAATTAGAAAATGAAAGCACCACATTAGCTGCTTTCCCTTATAGCTTTCTTTCACAACAATTTTTAACAATAAATAATTTTCTCACAGTTTACCAAATAGGTTGAACTTCACAAATTTTTTTTAAAATCACTTATCAACCCAAATAAGCAATGCTAAAAAGGCATTGTGTCCATTTCGCAGAACATTTGGAGTTATGACTATTTGTTATTATATTAAGAAAGAACATAAAAATTTATAAAAAGAAGAGAACATAAAGAAAAAGACGAATATATAGAGTCAAGTCATTTGACGCGTTAACCATGAAAGTTGACATGAAAACAAATTTTCATTGTGACACGCACTCATTTTTCATGTGCCAATCACACTAATTTATGGTAATTAATTAGTTGATTTTTCCTAAAATGATTAATAAAATAAAACAATATTATGTTTTTGTCAAAATTTTGAAATTCATTAATTTTCCGTGATACTCGTCAGTTGTCGTCAATGTTTGAATCTCCGTACGCTTGCTGTCTACAAATGTGTGTGTATGCGCCTAAACGTCTTCAAGGCGTTGTGACATGCGTCCAAACCCATTATTTATTTATTTATTTATTTTGCTGATTATATTTTTTCATAATTTTTAAATTCCAGTTCTCTCGCTGTCTTCATTACACCTTGTTGTGCCAAACAAATTTCTCCACGGCTCCATTTCTTTATAAAATTTCATCAACTTCCCAATTTGTTCAGATATTCTATGCTATTTCTGCAACTATTTGTTGCTGTTTTGAGTTCTCGGGAGATTGCTGACGTTTTTGGGCTGTTTTCCTCTCAGGTATTCTTCTTCTCAGATTCAGCTAAAATCTAATCTCTAATTTATACCATTTCAGATCTATTTTATTTTCTTCTATATTTGCTTTTAGTTCGTGCCATATTGGTTTTCTGTACTGGGAAATATGGACTTGATCTGCTTTTGCATGTTACTGAGAAAATGAAAGGTAGATTTTAAAGGGAGTGCGGAGAATGCTATTTTTTCAGCTTATGATCCGAAATTTTTTTGGAAGTTAGAACAACCCATGATTGCTTAACCTTTGTATGCTAGGATTTTGCATCCACAATGGAATTGTTTCTCTGATCTGGGTTTTTGTTTCTGCAATCAATTAGTTTGAAGTGGGGCAACTTTTTAAATTACTATATATGAATTTCAATACCCAGAAATTATGCGTCATTGCTTAGGTTTAAGTTCTAACATTCTTATTTGATCTCTTATTGTGCATATAGAATGAAAGGAAGCTTTTATGGATTGAAGGGTAAACATCTCTCTCTTATTACCATTGTTCTCATGTGTACCACCATTCTTATATGGGGATGGGAGAAGACCCCACTTCTTACTAACTTGGTACCGCCCCAAACCCATTTAGAGTTGGATCCAGGTTTGTCTCCAATAATACATTCCTTTTCCTTTAGACAAAATTTATTGACTTTTTGTCAATAGCTTACAATTGGGTTGCACTGAATAATAATTCGTAGATTTACTCACAGTTCGTATTTTCCTTTTCATGTATGGTGCAGGGACATATGATGTTTCTTTAGATAACTCTGTAGAGTTTGTACCATCAGAACCAGAAATACATGCGGACAAAGGTGTATCAACGTTTGCACAAAGGGACACTGTAAAAGGAGAATCACATTTTGCAGCTCAACTAGGTTCTGAGCAAAGCTCTGAAAAAAGCAATGAGATTAGTACTGATCTAGTAACAACCCATGTTAAGGAGAGTGGTACGATATTGTTTCTTTTATTAATTTTTTGTTGTTGTTGTTGTGTGTTCTTGGGTTTAGATACTATATGAAGAGTTTGTATTGGTCCGTGTTTTTGATTTATATGTTGCTGTTCTGATTGTATACCTCTACTTGTTGTGCTCATAAGAGCAGCATGATTAGTGTTGCCAAATCATAATTTTTCTGTTGAAATTAACTTATTATGATGTTACTTTCTTGTGTTTTTCTAAAATTTAACATGTTCAAATTTCCACGTTCATGGTTCCTTAAATCTGTTTTGCTTTTAACATTACATCCAAAGTCATCTATATGCTTTAAACATCATGAAATGATATGGATTTAAATTTTGTATGTTATCATGGTGCAGGGGTTTTCTTAAATGGAGCAAAAGATAAACAAGTTCAGGAAGCAGAAAAAGATGGCAATGCAGAATGCTCCACCTGCTCAACAAAGGCTGATGGAAAGGACGTAGAAATAGTTGAAGAAAAAGGTTCAAATCAAGAAGAACAAACAGCAGTTGATACAAGACACAAAGAAAAAGCAGAGGAAAAGAATTCTGACCTACAGAACCAAAATGTGGACCCAGTAACACCAATAGGTTCTACATATACAAATACCTCAGTTGACAAATTGACAACTCCCACGCAAACTCCAGGTAACTCTTGAAGTTATGTAATAAACTAGGCTTTTGTTTTTGAAAAATTGCCTTGCAGGGTATTTTGTTTCTAAACTTATGGAAAGATCGATCAAGAGAATCTATCTAGATCAATATGTTTTTCTGTTTTGTGATTATATTACTGATTACTGATTCTCATTTATATTACCACAGCACCAGTCTGTAATTATGCGAAAGGAAAATGGGTTGTAGACAATAAGAAGCCTTTGTATTCTGGGCATGGTTGCAAGCAATGGCTGTCAGGGATGTGGGCTTGCCGGTTGACACAGCGGACAGATTTTGCCTATGAAAAACTTTCATGGCAGCCAAAAGATTGTCAGATGGAAGAATTTGAAGGCTCTAAGTTCTTGAAAAGGTATTACAATATTAAAATTTAAAATTAAAAGTCATACGGAAGGTTTCGTTGTATAAATTTTTTTTCCAAATTTTGGACTTGGTCTGATGTGGCTGCAGTATCCCATGTCTTTAAATCTGATCTATAATGATTGTTTTCCCTATAATGCAATACATTTTTGCCTCAAGTTAACAAATTTCTCAAGTTGCAGTGTTTGAGTTAGTAGATCGCTTCCTCAGAGAATATTAAAGTAGGGTAACCTTCCTCTGAGGTCTATCATGACTACATTTAGAAGCAATGCCTCTTATCTTGAAAACATAAGTTTCCTTTGAGGAAATGTTGGTGCTTCATAGACCATTAGTATTTCTGCACTTTACCTTGGTTGCTAGGCCTTGCAGGGCTGTCCAAATAATGGTCACCTCATATGCTACCTTGCATCCCATTTTCTCTTGTCCTCTCAACTATTTGAAATTTTTGGTTTTTAACCTCTTTGGACGATTTATAATGTGAGTATTGTGTTGTTGCTTTCAGGATGCTAGACAAAACTCTAGCTTTTGTTGGAGATTCATTGGGCCGACAGCAGTTCCAGTCTTTAATGTGTATGATCACAGGTGGTAAGGAGAGACACGATGTCATGGATGTGGGGATGGAGTATGGGATAGCCCAGGCACGTGGTGATGTCCGCCCTAGTGGTTGGGCATACCGGTTCCCAAGCACCAACACTACCATCCTCTATTACTGGTCATCGACCCTCTGCGATGTGGAGCCTATTAATATTACAAACCCAGCCACTGATTATGCCATGCACCTTGATCGGCCACCAGCGTTCTTGCGCCATTATATTCACAAATTTGACGTCCTGGTCCTCAATACAGGGCACCACTGGAATCGTGGAAAGCTTAAGGCTAACCGCTGGGTAATGCATGTTGGGGGTGTGCCAAACACTGACAAGAAGATAGCAGTGATTTGGAGAGCCAAGAATGTGACAGTCCACAGTATTGTTAATTGGGTGAACTCACAGCTCCCAAAGTATCCAGGTCTGAAAGCGTTCTACCGGACCCTCTCTCCTAGGCATTTTGTTGGTGGGGACTGGAACACAGGAGGAAGCTGTGACAACACCACTCCTATGTCAATAGGAAAGGAAGTATTGCAAGATGTGTCTAATGACTTAGACGCTGCAGGCGCAGTGCAGGGAACGGGGGTTAAGCTCTTGGACATAACAGCTGTATCGCAGGTTCGAGATGAGGGTCATATATCTCGGTTCAGCATTACAGCCAAATCAGGCGTGCAAGATTGTCTGCATTGGTGTTTACCTGGTGTTCCAGATACATGGAATGAAATTCTTTTTGCACAAATCTAGTCCAATGAATTAAGATGCTGATGTCAAATGCCTCGGAAGGGTTCTAAGGATCAGGTAAAGCGCTAAAGGCCTCTATGCTGCTATCTGAATGCCATAATTTCTTATAAATGCTGCGATCTCAAAGAAGGGGAGATGTCAGCAGTGGAGTTCTGCATAGATGTTAGGTGTCGAGTTTGATCAGGGCAGAAAATGGCAACCAGATGGCTCACAGGCGATAACATACTGTGGACAAAATGAATCCCTACCTTCTCTTCAGTTTTGGTTATTTCGCTTAATACTAACTCGGTGGTTGTCGGAGAAAGCACCACTACAGCTGAGAAGGGCATTCTCGAAGTGAGGTTCAAATATTCTGCATATTAGTGCCAAGACTGATCTAGTAATGGATATGGTGTGGAATTCTGTCTGATAATTTATTACTGTACATTTTATATCTAATTACAAATAGTCTATAGAGCTTCATTCCCCTTTATATGGTATATAAGCATTGTTGTCAGAGGAGAGGCACATTTTTTTCCCTCATGTATATCGAATTCAAATGCATTGGTTGACCTCTCATCGGAATCAATTACGTACGATGATGACTTTTTCAGAGTGCCGATAAGAAATTCTAGAAAGAGGTAGGGAAAAAAAAGTGACCATTGATCAATGATTCCAATTTTGTTAAGTTCGTTTCAATGTGTTGTTGGCTCCGGCCTAGATTTTATTCTCTCTCTCAAACTATCCATACTGGAAAAAATAAAAAAAGGAATAATTTGACTCTCAAGTCATGGCTCTCGTCTCGCCTGATCTTTTTACTTTTTTATAACAAAAATTATTATTTAAGTTCGTTCCTTTCGTGTCACAATCTACTCCATCTAATATTTTTAGTGAGACAAACAGATAGACGACAGCGATGCCACGTGGACCTTATATCCAAGCGACAGCTCATACGGTGGCAATTCAACGTTCCACGAGAGTCCATTATGTTAATCTCTCGTTTAGGAAAAGAAAGGTCCATGTCCTACTCAATCGCACTTCCTAATTTTTTTTTTTTTGGTCAAAAATCGCACTTCCTAATTATCCACTTAATCATCCACGCAATCAACCATTAAAGTTAGATTACGCGCTTCGATTCGCCGACGTGCATTTTAATGGCGCCACCCAATCTTCGCCACCCAGCACACTGAACACGCAACGCTGCGTCCTCCGCAAAGCACACGATCCCAATTCCCCCCCGGAACCTAACGTGTTGATCGTACATTCGTCCGAAAGCCAGCTGGTCTCCCAAACTGGAGCCCATCGAAAAAGCAGCCTAAATATTCAAAAAAAAGCAAAACCCCATTCCCAACGGTCACACGCATCTCTCTCTCTGTCATCTCTCTCGCTCGCTAATTTGCAATTTGCGTTGAACATCAATCCGATATAACATTCTCGTCTCTCACAAACCCTAATCTTGGATCCCAATCCCTGATCGTCCGAAATGGCCGAGGAGTTCTCCAAAGCCGTGGATGACGGTCTCAAGCTCTCCAAACGATTATACTTTGGGAAGGATCGAGCGGTGTCACCTCCGAAGCCGCCCCCGTCGATGGACAAAACGACGTCGGGCGCCTTCCTCCCGACGGCACCGATGGTTTACGCGGTCATTTTTGACCCGGCCATCGTCGACAACCCGGACATCCCCAGCTACCAGCCTCACGTGCACGGCAGGTGCGACCCCGCCGCGCTCATTCCTCTCCCGATGAACCGGGTCGAGCTTGAGGTCGATTGTTATATGGACACCGCCTTTGTTCGGGTCACCGGGTCGTGGAGGGTCCATTGCGTCAAGGGTAACAAGAGCTGCGGTTGCCGCGTTGCCATTCCTATGGGTGAACAGGTACGTGAATTGAGAAAAGTTTGAATCTTTTTAAAGTGTTCGTCTGTGAATTAGATCTCTTTTGAGTCTCTGGTTGTCAAACAAGCTGTTGGGCTTGTGAAGTTAGATAGTGATGTTATTTTTCAGAAATGGGACTTTGAAGTTGATTGAATTTGTGTCTGTTGATTTTGATCCTCTTGTTAAGCAATATATATTTTGGCTAACAGGGTTCAATTCTAGGTGTTGAGGTCGACGTAAATGGTAAATCGTACCATACTCAACTAAGTCAATTGGAAGATGAAAAGGAGATAGAGAAGATGGCCCAAGCAGAGGGAGGCTTTCTCAAACTCAAACCTCATATATTTACATTAACAACACCTCAGGTAATTACGCATGAAGAATAGACATACTTTTTGTTTGTACACTTTGAGATTTTTATTATTAATCAGAATCCTTTATCTTTAATTTATTTATTTTTTCTCTAATATGCATTGTTCTTGTTTTTTCAAGGTCAATGGGGGAGCCAATCTCTCAATCAAAATGAGTTGGTCTCAGAAGATACTGTATGCAAATGGCGATTTCTCTTTGAATATTCCATTCACTTTTCCTGAGTTTGTGGTTCCCGCGGGAAAGAAATACCTTAAAAAGGAAAAGATCAACTTAAACGTGAACTCGGGTATTGGAACTGAAGTTCTATCCAAGAGAATTAGTCATCCTTTGAAGGTTCAACTTCGATCATAACTCAGAGGGCTTACTTTCTTATTATTTTCATAAGCAAGGTGGCCAATATTTTAAAACTTTTTCTTCACTTTCCAGGAATTACGGGGAGGCCAAGTAGGAAAATTGGGTTTTGTATATGGAGCAGATGTTCTCACTTGGTCAAACACTGACTTTAGTTTCTCATATGCGGTAAGGCTCGTGAGCATTTTTTGTCTGTGTATTGATTATCATGAATATACTTACAGAATAGGGTTTCTTGGTGTGCAAAAACACATGATATTTGATTCCAGAATAGATGCATGGCCGTATTCAAGAAATCTTCTAAGCTCCTGTGCACAGATTCCACAAATTCTTTCTAATTCTAACACATTTGTGCATTTCTAGGTCTCTTCAAGTCATATACATGGTGCTGTTCTCGTGCAGTCACCACCCATGCATGATGTTGATCAAAGAGAGATTTTCTCTGTCTATCTTCTACCAGGAAACCAGAAGAACAGAAAGGTTGGTATTGTATTAAATAGAACTTCTACAGTTCTTTCTAAGTATGTCTTACTCTTCTTCTCTTTTTTATTATTTATTTTTAAATTATTCTTCCCATCCCTCTTAATTGGTCGTCCAGGTTTTCAGAAAGGATGTAGCTTTTGTTGTTGATATAAGCGGAAGTATGCAGGGAAAGCCTCTTGATGATACTAAGAGTGTACTATCTGCAGCCCTCTCTAAGCTTGATCCAGAAGATTCATTCTGCATTATAGCTTTTAATGGACAGACTTTTGTGTCATCTACATCAATGAAATCAGCTACAAAGGAGGCTGTTGAAAAGGCCATTGAGTGGATTGGCATAAATCTTATTGCTGGTGGTGATACAGATATTTTAACTCCACTTAACCAGGTATTGTCTCATGCTCCTTTGCCTCTTTGTGAATTCTGCAGTTGGAGTTCACCATTATGGTTTTGTTTCTGGTTCTTTCATGCATAAACACAAGCATGTGTTAAGGCGCAGTATACCAGTCAGAAATGTAATTTCAATGAGTATCTGTTCTTCATCTTTTTATGTTCTTTGGTTTACCTTCTATATTTTTACCCCTATCATATGCGTTCTGCATTAAAATGACATCATTATGGACATATTCATTTTATTTTGTTTTTTCCTTTGTTTTAGGCAATAGAGATGCTATCCAATACTCGGGATTCAATTCCTATCATCTTCCTTGTTACCGATGGGGCTGTTGAAGATGAAAGACACATTTGTGATGTAATGAAAAAGCGTCTTACAGAAGCAGGTTCTATAGCTCCTCGCATTTGCACTTTTGGAATAGGTGAGGGTTTAGCTATTTTGTACCACTGGAGATCAGGCTAGTGGCAGATTATTATATACCTCAAAACTGATTTGAATTGTGACATTATAAACTCTTTCGGACGATTAATAATCACTTTTACAGAATTTTCTTCTCTTCTAGTTTAGAGTCCCATCTTTTTTATCATCAAGCCCGCATTTTATTAAGTCCACTGGCATTTAAAGGAGATAATATCAACTCTATTGTATGCTCTACCTTCTGGCTGACTTTTATCTGAAATATTCTAGGTTCATTCTGCAACCATTATTTCCTGCAGATGCTTGCAATGATTGGCAGGGGCCATTATGATGCTGCGTACGATTTAGGTGAGTTCACTATTTTCTTTTGGGAAAGAATCTTGTATCCCGAAGACTGTTTTGTACTACAGGTTGTATGAAATTTTCGAAATTTTGTATAAAAAACATATGAATCATTGGACCTTAGAGCTTGTATGAATCTTGTTCTGTTTTGTCATCTTAAAAGCTGTCATAACCCCTACACTTGTAGAAACTCGACCTTCAAATCATACAAATTGTATGACTTACCTCCATCTGTTGTCATATGTTTATTTTTTGGACGAAGTCTGTTGTCATATGTGGGCCCTGAACAAATATCATGAATTTGACGAAACCATATGTTACACAATAAAACATCAGCTGAATCCTTCCATTCACTGAATCAATCCTTCTGTATGAAGATATACAAGAAATTTTATGCTAACTTCTTGTAGATGTTAAACTTAATTAAACCCTTAACTTTTTTTTTTCAATGTTCAGATTTTGTCGAGTCTCGGATGCAGAACTTATTTATCAGAGCTTCATCTCTGATTCTTACAAATATAACCCTTGAGACATTGGATGATCTTGATGAAGTTGAGGTATTCTCATTCTGATTTAAAATTTATAGACCTTTTGCATTTACAATGCCACGCAACCTTACACATTGAATTACTGGCTATTTCATTTGGACAACTTATCCAACTTGCATCAAATTTAACAATTTATCTTGACTTATCATGACATATTTGCAATTTATGCGGTAGGTGTTCCCTTCCCATATGCCAGACCTCTCATCTGAGAGTCCATTAACTGTATCTGGCAGATTCCAAGGAAGTTTTCCCAACACACTTAAAGCTAAAGGCCTCTCACCTGATATGTCTAGTATTGTGATCGATTTGAAGTTACAAGATGCAAAGGACATACCTCTTGACAGGGTAAGGCTGCTACTAAGGCACTGATTTGTGAGCTTAACTTCAGTTTGACTTCTGCTCCTTAATCTTGTTAGAAAGAAAAAAATTCTGAGTAAATATGTATATGGGCTAGATATCTGTTTCTGATAATTTTGTTATTGAGTTGGCTTTGCCAGCTCTGTATTTCCATGAACTGAATGATGGTGTTCCTTACCTTACCTCCTACTGGATTGTACAGTTCTTTCCATGCTTACATGGTTCCAAATCATGTTCCACTTAGTCTTTGCCTAAGTTGTAGGTGCTTAGTCACACAAAATATCTGCCTCATAACTTTTGCATGATTACATTAATGACCCATTTCGGTATATGTTGGGGTTCTGTACGTTCTTATTCCAATTAAAAAAACTTCCTCTTGTCGTAGGAGTTCCACATGTAGCAATCTCTGTGGTTGTTCCTTATGTCCTGTTTCTTGACAACTGCCCCCTTTTCTGTAACAGGTATGTGCAAAAGGGCAGATTGAGTTGCTGACTGCTCAGGCATGGTTGGCAGATAACAAACAGCTTGAGGACAAGGTTTGTTGCTTGTTTTATTGTATTCTCCACCACCATGAAAAATAAAATGAAGAAAGGTTTCATAGAACTGGATCATGTACAATGGTAAATAGCTTTGATTTATAAGTCATCGGTTTTCCCAGCCTGGTGTGCTGACACAAAGTTGTTCATGTGTAGGAATTAATTTTATAAATGATTCTATTCCTGTCATCAATTTCTACTTCATAGTAATTATGAGTATCTCTGAATCTATATCCTTCTATTGGCAGGTAGCTAAATTGAGCATACAGTCCCATGTTGTGAGTGAGTATACGCGCATGATCATACTTGGCAAAGAACAATCTGGACCACAAGAGGTAACCATTTATTAAGAAGAACTAAAATACTGCTGTCACCAAGTCCATAACTTTATCAATTCAAGTAAATTAGTGTTACTTTCTTGATTTATTCTTCGTTTTCGAACATTTTTCATTTCCAAGATGATTGCAATTATAGGTGAAAGCCGGTAATTTCATATGATTGATAAAATGTAAAACCATTATTTTCTGACTGGTTCTTCAACGAACATCATAACAGGTACCAAAGAAAAGTCGCATTAAGATGAAAGATTCTGAAAGCCAGAGACCGATATTGCTACCAAGTCTGTCCATTGGCTTTGGCAACTTAGTGGCAACTTCCGAGAACATTCCTCCAGGATCCGAAGAACCAAAACAGCCGGAAGCTGCTGAGATTTTTGCCAGGGCAGCATCAAATTGCTGTGGCTCTATGTGCACTCACTGCTGTTGCATGGGCTGCATCAAGTGTTTCTCCCGGATAAATCCTCAATGTGCAAATGTATTTGCCCAGCTCTGCACTGGTCTAGCATGTGCCGGCTGCCTCAACTGCTGCTCCTTTTGCTGCCGTGGATGCGGAGACGGTGGATCATAAATCTTGGTCATACAAACTCTCCTCTCTTGTAGAATAGTGTATAGGATTTTGTTCTTTCTCTTGGACTGGCATCAAATACGCACGGCTAGACAGCTAGTTCTATACTCGGTCTTATGACTAGACAAACAATTCATACTGTTATAATGTTACTGTTTGGGCTCTTATGACAGTCTGGGTGAACCCTGTACATTTCACCAGGAATGATATATATGGTTAAAATTAATTATATGTTAGCTTCTTTTTGAAAAATTTTATTTTCTATATTTGAAGAAGATTGTAGGCTTGACCTATTCCAAGCGGGGGGACTACCCCTAACTTATTCTCCCCTATGGTCTGATTGCATAAAGATTGTCATAGATTCTCATTCTCCAGGCAAAACATTCGAGTCTGCAATTGGTTTCTCTTACTTAAATCATTATTTGCGACACAAGTTTAATAAAGTGTACATTTTCCTTCAATTCAAGCAGAAAGAGTACTGTGTTTTCTTAAGGATCCAAATGAGTCTCTCTGGTAAGATTCATTTCAACTTGTTCATCAACTTCTTGGTCTCCTGATTCTGAGCCCTCTGTTCTTTGGTGGAATGTCTCATGGATCTTTGTCACACCCTTTTCCACACCCTTTTCCACAGGCCCTATTGCTTGATTTATGGTCAAGACAACATCCTTGACCACCTGTTTAAAATGTGAAAATTGAATATAAATCAAATGATCTACGAAATATGTATTCTATCCAATCCTTGTTGATAGGGAAAGAACTTACACGCTGACCACCATCAACAACAATGTCCTGAACGCTCTCGGTGACACTTGTTCCGGGAGCTTTGACCTGAGTTTCTTTTCTTTCAAAAACAGTTGGGGTGTCACTTTCCTCCAACTTCAGTTTAGTCTTGGTTGTTTCTGTGGTGACCTTCCCATACTCGTAAGCCCAAATGTAATGGTATGGTGCTGTTGAAAAGACAAACATATGTGCAACAGCTGCAATTGCCATCTGCCAAGCCACAAGACATAAACCTACATTATCGTGGCTATAGGAGTAAACAGAATTATAATGAAGCTTTGTGGCCATCAAAGTTCAACACTTCAACCGAAACATTTAGAGAAGTTTATTTTCCTAGTCCAAGCAATGTTTTAATATTTAACAGAACAAAGTTGTCCCGCAGAAACAGAGTTACCACAGCAAAAGAAGCGACATACTTCGATACATATCAAGAAATCCTGCAAGCCTGTTTGTAGTCTCTCCTCCTTGGGAAGAACACCAAACGCACACAATAGCGCGATGCCCACACCTTGCCACCAAGTGGCAAAAACAATAGCCTTAAAGCTGATGAACTTTGCAAGTGGTCTTATTGGTTGAAGCCTTTCATGAGTTACATTATAGAACTGCACAAGGCAATACAATGCCCACATCTGGCTGAAGTTCAATACTACTGCCATGTATGGATAACTGCAAGAGAAGAAAGGTGATAGTACTAAGCATCCATGAAGAATATCGGAGTAATATAATTCAATGACATTAGCAGTGTGTTATAATTAATTACTCATATTTACATGAATTACATACCCATAATACCACTTGAATTTCCCATTTCCATAAACACCAAAGATCTCCAACACTAATGCTAAGAATGCACAAACTGTCTTCAGAATCATCTGGACTACCCGGCACATATTAGAGCCAAAAAAAATTATAGTGGATTTACAGAAGGGAAAAACATAGTGACTTACATATTGTACAAGACCAAATTTTTCTATATTGAGCAAATGTTTCCCAAGAATACATGGTCGTAAGAAGAAGTTACGAAGAGACCAATGTGGTTCGGTGTGATTCTCATCTGTTCCTTCTACCAACGGTTTGTTGAGCAGTTTTCCAGATTGATTTTCAAGTAGCTCTACAACTCTTCTTTCACCTCCTACATAATAGCCATTCAAGAATAATTAAACAAGTTATAACATCACGAACTATAGTAATGATTAAGAAACACATTTCACAGAGAACATTTTAAGGTTATGAGATCGGCAAAGGGAGCACCATTGTGTAACCTACATCAGTTCCCTTGCTTGTCTTCCTACTGAGATAAATGCTTGATCTCAACTGTACAGGAAATTTCTAGCAGTTTGTGAATATTCCAAGTTTCAAGATATTGAGCCCTCTAGAAAACATGATCATGTTTGATTAATAGGACCCCAAAGATTATATTTGTAGGTACAACTACGACAGTAAAACTGGCATGGTTGCATCAAAGCAGATATAAATAGTAACATTTCTGAAATCAATGCAGAAACAAATGACTTACCCAGACAAGCAACCAAGTAGCTTCCAAAAGAATACAAGGCAAATGCTTCATAACAATTTCTTAGAATGTCACATGCAAGAGAAAGTTTTGGATTCCACAAGGATAAAATCTGAAGAAGTCAAAACCAGAAAATCAATGCCAATACTGCATGACCAGAGTAATTAAAAACGAAATGACAGAAAATGAATCTGCTAATGAAGGTTACAGATTTAGTCAAGAGAAGAAACCTATAATATCATGTTTTCTTCTCTTAGAATAAATTCATGCTCTAAAACGTTCGACATGCATAAGAAAGCTTGACTATTAAATTCTGTTTTTTCTTGTGAGCAGAGAAATCTAAATTCAAAGGTCGACGAAAGAAGAATGCAATCTTGTCGCATAGACATGGATATCTTTTTTTAGAGAGAGAGAGAGAGAGAGAGAGAGAGAGAGAGAGAGAGAGAGAGAGAGAGAACCATACTTACTGACTCAGTAGCATACACAGGTACCATGAAAACTACAGCAACCACCCATTTTTGTTCCTGGAAAAGAGATTAATTAGGGAATTGAATGCAGTCTAGTCCAACATTTCTTCAAATTGCAAACGAAAAGATCACGAAGCATCATTTAAGAAAAATCTAACACAACAAACAAACATCATAAAGTGTCACATAGCTCAAGATAGCTTCATAATGAACACAATTCAGCAAAGTATATAACATAAACTGCATTGATTCCTACAGTTATTTCAGAGTAAAACGGATTTTCTGCATCGAAAAAAAGGACACCAAAAAGTTATGGTGAATTATATGGGAGAACTGACAGTGGGTTTGGTGTATAATCTGAGATGTTGAAAGATGAGAAAAATGGAGAGGACCAGCGCCACAGCTGCAAAGCAGGCTCCAATGATAACAGCTGGTTGGTAGAGATCTCTGTATATGCTTTCATGGGCCGAGGCATAATGTGATGCCATTACTCAAACATCTTACACTTCCCAGAGACAACTTTAATTATCAAGTTTAGCTCAATGTGAATATCAACTAAACCTGAACAAAACAGTAAATGATAATCAAAGCCCATGATTAGAAAGGCTTAAACAATGGTTTCAAATAATCATAAAGCCATTAGGGTACCCAGAAAAAAGAAAAAAAACCAAACCAACCTCTCATAAAACTAGAGAATTTTCAGCCATGCGAAGAGAGTTTTCCATTGCTGATGATGATTGCTGCTGCAGAAAATCTATCCCCTCAAAATCCCAACTGATAAGTTCAAAGAGAAGAACGGCAGTTACCATCCATTAAGCTTTGTATATTATAACTTGTGGTGTCAGCTCGACAAGTGTCCTCGTATTGCAACATTTTTCGTCAAACCAACGACACGTATTACAAACCTCAACTGTTGGTGTAACAGAGAGAAGAGAACAACCCGGATGGAGAGGAAACCAAACCAAACTGATTTTGGGGCCTACTAAATTACCAACATCATATTTGATTGTTGCATATATTGTTACAGACTTTTTTTGGGCTGATCATACCTGGTGGTGGATGCAACTGGACTCTATAAATATAAGATTAATGCACTTGATTCAAGGCCATTGCATCACATGGCCTATTTTAAACATATAGACCCCTTGTATGAATCAGTTTTGCAAGATTGTTAGAGAAATATATAATGTCGTTGTGTCTTTTCACCCGTGATTAATTGGTTTTACATTATAAAATTGTATGCCGGTTTAATTATGAATACGTCTAAATTGGCAATGCGATTATAATGTTTTGAGTCTTTCCACTTTCAACGAATCGGTTGAATTGAATGTTGTACTTTTATTAAGATCACATTAATCGCAATGTAATGGCTGTTCAAATGGTGAATTTGGGAGTCATAGTTCACTGAAAATAGTGCTGATCATGATTAATATTATTTACTGACATCTCATATAGAGAAGAGATGAGTGAACTCCTTCCAATGGGAGTGGGAGAAAGAGAAGGCAAAGCTAGAGACAGTTTGCATGGAGGGGCTACTGGACAAATTAAAGTTGCTTCACTTTATTTTATTATTATTATTATTATTTTGTGCAACACGAGAGATGTACGTAGCACATAGTTAACGAGCAATGGAAAATACACTTTGAGACACGTGTTGGTCAGATACAGTCAGATGACCAGTCATCACCATGTCGTCATTCGACACTTGGCAAATCTCCTTACCAGCTCCCTTCACCTGTCTGGTCAAGGGCGGCCCGGTAAAAAAAAAAAAACAATTTAACCTTTTTTGGGTTTTGGTTTAGCATTGGACTGGACATGTTCACGTGGCTGGGTGGTCTTGAAACCCCCATGACCAGCATGTTGGCCCGCCATAGATCTCATCTCATGTGAGGCACGATTTTATTTGATTTTTTTTGGAATATATAATTTATCACAAACTGTAAAAAAAATAAAATTCTATTTTCTTTATCTTATGATGTAAAAGTAGCAATTCTTGCTTGCAGCACATTATCTTCTTTTTCAATCTCATCCTCAATTTCCTCTATATTCTAGCACAAACAATGAAAAATGAAAACTAAAATTGAAATGGTTAAGTCTGGGGATCAGAAAAAAAAAAAAGCAGAGAGATAAAATTAAGGTGATATACTAAGATATGAAAGATAGAAAAAAGGCTCTTTCTCAATCTCATCCTCAATTTCCTCTATATTCTAGTACAAATGATGAAAAATGAAAACTAAAATTGAAATGGTTAAGTCTGGGGACCAAAAAAAAAAAAAAAAAGTATAGAGATAAAATTAAGGTGATATACTAAGATGTGAAAGATAGAAAAAAGGCGGGAAAAGTGAGTGTTTGGGAACTTGAACCAGTGGCAAGATTACCAGCTTGCTTGGCTATGGAACTTCTCACTTCACAACTCTATATAAAGGCTTTTGCAGCTAAGCTCTCACTGGCTTATGGGATTCTGTGTACACAAACACCTGATTTCTATAAACCCACTTCATCCATTTCCTCTTCTTGTAACAAACAAATGAAGGTAACAAAAGAAAACTTGTGCTTGGGTGATTGTGTATCAGTTTATCTGTATACTTCAATTTAGAAGGTTTTTTTTTTTTTTTTTTTTTTTTCCTGTTTGATTTGATTGCAGATATTTGATTGGATGCAAAGTAAGCTTACCGGAAAAACCCTGATTAAGAAGCCAAGCTCAAAAGTTTTTTATGGTGATTA
Source organism: Prunus dulcis (assembly GCF_902201215.1). Taxonomy (NCBI): domain Eukaryota; kingdom Viridiplantae; phylum Streptophyta; class Magnoliopsida; order Rosales; family Rosaceae; genus Prunus; species Prunus dulcis. The sequence continues at coordinate 17,408,203 of NC_047656.1, read as the reverse complement.
TATGTAGATGAAAATATGACTTGTTCAATTACACAATTTAGTGTTCTTTTCTTTTAATCTGTACTTTGTTTTTATAGATGACAAGGTGCAAAAACCTCCCAAAGAAGAAGTGAATGAGTGGCCTCATGGATTGCTGACAATTGGGACATTAGGAAATGGCGACTTGAAAGAAGATCAACAGAGCAACCCACCACCCTCCCCAAAAAACCATCCCCATGGATTTACACCAGAGGAAGTAAGAAACATTCAGAATGAGTTGAACTCCTACTTGAATGAAGAAGCTGATCATCAATCAAATTCAGGCACAGAGCTTGAAAAAGTTCCAAACTTTCTTCCACTGGACACGTTTCTAAACAGACAGTCAAGCTTGAAAGCTGAGAGAAATGGTAACAATGCAGATTGTGATGAGTCTAAAGAAAATGGCAGTCGCTTCCAACAGAGCGGCAGTGTTGTTCTCAGCCGAGGGAAAGATGTTTGTTTGGAGAACACAAACACTGCCATTGGCAAAAAGTCGTTGTCTTTTCTCCTCAAGAAGGTGTTTGTTTGTAGAAGTGGGTTTGCACCAGCTGCTGCTCCTGGTCTAAGAGATCCAATCCTTGAGTCAAGAATGGAGAAGGTACATCATAAATGTTCTCTTGTTAAACCTATGTTGTCAAACTGTAAATCTAGCTAGACCACACGTTCTAGCAAAATTCAACGCAATAGTTAAATTGATCAATGGTTTAGATTCACGGAGTATTGGTGATGTGATATACCGCATAGCTCAAATCCAAACATTAAGATTCATGCACATAACTAATTTTCCCCTAGAGAGGGATTTGTGACATTTGTAATTATTTTACCTTTCTTGATTTGTTGACAGATATTGAAGGCAATACTTCACAAGAAGATATACCCCAAAAATTCAAGTGCTTCAACAATGTCCATGAAAAAGTACTTGGAGAACAGACACAATATTGCCAAGTCTGCCAATGATGAAGAAATAAATATTGATAAGGAAGATGAGGGAAGCAAATGGGTCAAGACTGATTCTGAATGTAAGCACTCACTTAATTATGTCATTTGATTAAAGCATTGACATGCTTTGCAAAGTTGTTGACACCATTTTTCTTTTTCTGGTTGCAGATATTGTTCTAGAGATATAGAGACTACTGGGAAGAATTCATGCAGGGTAAGTTTTTGATGTAGCTTGATTGTCTCTTCCCCAAACATTAATCTTTTACTTCAAATTTTTACTGATCTTATGCTATAATTTACTTTGATCTGCAGATTTCTGCCAATGTGGTGGTGTTGTCCTCTTTTGCATGCCTAATTTGTTGTCTAACAAAATGTTTGAGCTCCATACTTGGCTTTGTGCTGTGCAACAAGAGTGGCATTTTGTATGAATGAACTGTCTCCCACAGCTTGGCCTATGTTCCATTTCAGCATAATCAGCAAACACAAAAAAATAACAAAATAAATCGACTGTATATCTTTCATCATCAAAAGAAGAAAGGGCATAAAAAAATTATTTATCTTTCTTCTTTTTCTTTTTTTCCCTTTGCATATGAGATTTTGTCAAAGGACTTTTTAGCTTCTTTACCACGATAATAAACGAGATACAATAAATTAATAATAAAATAACGTAAAATCTACATAACTTATTTGTGTCGCTCCAAACTTTTTTTTGAGTGAATCATGTAACTACTGCAAATATCAATTGTGATATTACAACAAAACTGGTAGATAAAACTTTTTCAGCTCCATGATTAGAAGTGTTACACATGCATTGTTTCTGACATATGCGAAACAGAAAATATGCATTGTTTAAATAAGAAGAAAATTTAACCCCCTTTTTATGTTTGAATTGAATAAGGAAAAGGTTTAATCCTTATTCTGAAAAAACATTAGTTATCATTTCGAATGATGGGAATTGTATAATTAAAAAAGATTTAACCTTATTCCTGGTTTTTTTTAGTAAATACCACGAAATACCTTATTTCTGTTTTCACACAAAAAGGAAAAAGAACAAAAACAAGAGAAAATAATATTCCTAATAATTGCTTCATATATGATGAAAAGATTACGTATGAGGAAACGTATAATTAATTAGATCGTGTATATCTAATTTCGGCGCCAATCTAGATGGTACTTAATCTAATCCGACGCTCCATTAAGGAGACCATATAATTAATTAATCAAAGTTTTCCTCCTTAAGCTAGACTGTATCTTACTGTAAAAAGCTAATAATAATAATAACGAAAAACAAGAGCAATATTGTGAGAGAGAGAGAGAGAGAGAGAGAGAGAGAGAAGACCAATGAAAAGATGTTATCTTTTTGCCCAAGCCGGTGACTTTAATGGTCCAAAACCAACTTACACACTTAGTTGTTGATGGGTATTGTTGGAAATTGTTTGCAATTAGGGTTGGTGGTGGTGATGATCTAGTGCAGATGTGTGTGACTGAAAATTTTGGGCTTTGAGGCTTTTGGGGATTTTTTTTCTTTTTAATTTTGGAGGTGGTTGTTCGGTGGGAAGCCAATGCCATTGGAGAAGGCTCTGTGGTCCTGTTGATTGGTTTTTCAAGTTCCCGATTCTCAGTAGAAGAGAAGTCTACTTCATGTCGTGGGCTGGCGCAGAAGACACTTTCCTTTCCACTTCTCTTGCAAGCTATCTTGACAGTATACTCTCTCTCTCTCTCTCTCTCTCTCTCTCTCTCTCTCTCTCTCTCTCTCTGTGTTTAGATCTAGTTTGAAGCAATTGAATCTAGTTTAAAGTAATTGAAGATGGGTTTTATGGATTTTTGGCTGTTTTGTATGTGTTAGCTGTTAATTGCCTTATAGAGCTCTTGTCTAGTATTTTTCTTGCACATTTGTTTCATGGAATGGGTTTAGAGAGGCTGCTTTGCTGTTTGATTTGTAGCTTTCTTATTGCATGCTCTGTTTGATTGCGTTTTTCAACTGTATATGAGATACCAGGAACATAAACGAGTAAAGCTTCAAATTTGGATCTCTGCACTAAGTAATTATTATGATGTTGAATTTCTAGTGCTGAATCGTGGATTTGGGGTACAAGAGTGGTTCCCAATTTCTTAGAATGGAAGACATATCTTTGCTGCATAAACAAAAGTAGAAATGGGATAAATATTTTCTTAAAGAAATCAAGATTCAAACCATTATTAAATGTGAGCCAGATGCTGAAGATGCACTCATTAAATTAAAGCTTCATAATTAGTGGTTTAATGTCACTGCAGAATGTTTGGTTTCTAGTGCTTTTGTAGCTCTTCCTTGAAGCACTGGAATTTTTGTTTTTTTGGGGGGCGGGTTGGGAGAGAAGGTGTTAAACTGGCATGAGATGCCTACATTTTGGTTCCATGTGATTGCATCGATTCGTATTATGTGAGGTATATCAGTAAACTGATTAGAGATTGATTCATTACAAAGCACTTGGCTTATTATTATTATTTATTTGTTTTTCAGAAAAGCTTCTTGTCTTATTGCGAGATGGCCGAAAGCTCTTGGGATTACTACGGTCTTTTGATCAGTTTGGTATGTAACGTACCATACTAAGTTCTAATTAGCTTTACTCTTATTATTCTTTAGAAACCTTTATTGATATTGGTGATTTTCTTCCCTGTGCCCAGCTAATGTTGTTCTTGAAGGTGCATGCGAACGAGTTATTGTCGGTGATCTTTACTGTGACATCCCATTAGGTCTGTATGTAATCCGTGGGGAGAATGTCGTCTTAATTGGAGAGCTGGTATATTTGCATTCTCTTTCAGTTCTGGGAGACTTGACCACTTTTAATACTTTTGACTGCGTTATCAGATTTTTATTAAATTCTTGCTATGCATCTTTTATTTTAGGAATTGGGTAAGGAGGAGCTTCCTCCACATATGACTCTAGTACCTGAAGCAGAGATAAAAAGGGTAAGTCTTTAGATGTATGTTCGTTAATGCTTAATTTGAAAATTCCAATCTGAATGTTTAGGGTGTTAGCACTTGGTCATATTGAACCATGTTGACAAATGGATGAAGAGAACTTTGATTTTGTGAATGCCTATGCAGCATAGATAGCTTCTTTGCACTATCCTAATTTGTCCTGCCAGTGTTAATAGAGGAGCTTCTCTATGCCCTTTGCTATTTTGAGTGAGAGTATAAGTTTACTCTGGCTTTCCTAAAGTAATTAACCTCTTGTATCAGCTGGATGTTTGAACCTTCCAATTAAATCCTTTCCTTTTAAGATTAGTGTATTAAAGGTGCAATCTTATTGTGTTGATTCTGGTATCTGGGTTGGATTGTTCCTTCCTATTGTTGTCTTTTGCACTTCACTGTAATTTGAGTACATGTTTCTCTTATATTCAGGCTCAGAAAGCAGAGAGGGATGCTACAGATTTAAAAGGCTCCATGAGAAAAAGAATGGAGTTCCTCGATTTTGATTAACTTGCCCTCCCTTATGTCGTGGGTTTAGGCCATGTCCGCAAATTTTAGTGCGACAGTGACCCAAGATTTTCACCTCAATGGGAGCGGAGAAAAGAAGAAATAAGAAGAGAAATAGTATAAGTTCAGGACCCATTGAACAAAGGGTGAGAAAGGAAAGTTATTTTTATCCGGGTCTAGTAAAGGCGAGGCAATGCTGATGGTTCCTTCTTCCCACACTTCATTTGGATTTGATTGATACGAACATGGTTTGGGTTCTACAGAATTGATTAGGGTTTTTAGATTCGCAATTGCTTCTCTGTCAAACATGCCTAGTTTTGATTTTTCATGGCAACCACTGTCATTACATTTGTAAGATGGTAATTCCTGTTGAATCCACATTATGTTTACATGCTACAAGTTTCACTATATACTGCACTGCATGCTTATATTAAAAAAGATTGTATTCCCAATCAGGCCAAGACAGAGTTTCCACCCTCTATGTTTCTCCCCTCCCCCAACAAAATTAGATCGAATGTTGTGGGGGCTAAACATATCAAGATGTACGTGACTTTAAACATATTGAATCACATGCCACAGGATCAAGGGAAATCTTATTCTTTCATTATTTAGTTCCTAATACAAGAACTTTCGCATGGTAGATTGGATCATCAAATGCGAATTCTTAACAAGCTTTTCATACAAGTACATGATCTGAAAAATTCGAATCCATAAACATGTAAAAACTCAGGATGAACGTTGAGCTAACGTAACTATAAGACTACTGCAGCAAAGGCTTATGCTTTTTCAGGGAATGTAAGCAATGATATAAGAGGCTCGAATTTAGGAAAGCGAGAAACAAGGTCCGATCGCTTTGCCAGCTCGAAGTCCTGGAACTGAAAGGCAGGTGCACAAGTGCATCCCACAAGAGAGTAGTGAGTCTCAGCATCCCTTGGAGCAGCTTTGAGCAATGCCCCATCTGGTGAAATGCTATAGTCCTTTGTTGGAAATGAACCAAACCATATATTTGGAGGCACCGTGTACTGGGGTTGCTGATCCTCTCCAATCAAATTGGGTCCAAGGCAGGTGAATTTGACTTGCCCATCTTTGTCATCCAACTCCACTATCTGATAGCAATGATGAAACAACGAAATAGCTTAGAGAAATAAATCACTTTGAATACAAATGTACTATAATCTATCACAAAGCCACTTTCAGAAGCTCTCTGTATCTTGAACTGGCCATAGAAATGGCATGTCAATGCAGAGTATTTCAATCTTTCAATGTCTCAGATGTGATCAGGGCGTACCGTAATAGGTTCTCCAAGATAAAAATGCCAGGTTTCAGCCATTGGTATACGATGAAGGCGTGACGCATCCCCGGAAGGCAGCAAGAAGTAGATCGAAGAACTCACAGGGCGCTCAACCTTGTCTGCAGATAAGAAGCTACAGCTCTATTAGTAGAACAAATGGTAAGTAAAAACAATACAAAGTAGCAAGAAAATAATTCAACTAAGCATCATTGAAGGTGGAAACAACAGTTCCCATACATAACAATTAGGCTCATTTTGATGAGCAAAGTGGATCTATTTCCATTTCAATTGAACATATGATTTCAGGAATAAACTTCGTTGCATGAATAAGTAGATTCTCACAAAAATCCAATATCATCCAACCAAAAAGCAGATATAACACAATCTAGCCAACTTTCATTCCAAATATTTTCCAAAATTCCAAAATCAGGATCAAAATGCAAATAACAATAAAAACCCAATGCACAGAGGAAATGAAACATCCAAAGTCAGATCAGATCAGTGTACAAAACATGAGAAATTGTTGAAAAACAAAATGACGAGTACAGAGTTACAAGTACTTACAATCTGGGGGAAGCTGGCACAAGGGCAGGGCAATGGAGATGTCTCTGAAAGTTTCAAAATAAAACCCACCTTCTGGGTGGGGATTCAGTTTCAGTTTCTCGACAATCTGTGATGCAGTTGCCATGTCCGTGGGATCTGTTGAAAGCTGAAACCTGTTTTGTCTTCCTCTGACAACACTCTTAGATTCACTTTGTGATTTTTGTGTTTTGGGTAATTTGACAGACGGAGCACAAGAGAGCCAACCAAATTTGACATGGCCACCTATATTATATGGGTTTTTATCAGACGACTCGTCTTCTTTGCAAGTGGCGGTGTTCTTTTTCAACTAATTGGTGTTTCTTTTTTATTTTTGCTTTCTTTCTCTGTTTGACTATTCTTGTTCATCAAATAATGTGGCAATTATTTCTTTATTAAATTATGAGCTCACTTCATTTGGAATCTCAATTATTTCTGTCAGGTAAGAAATTTTTACTCAATGGCAAAAGGAATCATATGGGGATAGAGATTTTGCCAGCCTCTAGTTGGAAACAATTTTGAAAATCTTGGAAAATGACAAGCCATTAAATAAAATCATGTGATACATGTATGTATGTATGTCATTTATGTACATGAATGAATGTCTCTCTGTTAGTATTCCTTGAAAAGAAAATTATTATGGTGACCTGAATATCCTCCTATGTACAACTAATTTAAAAAAGAAGAAGAAAAAAAGGGTATCACACCCTCATGATCAGGAATTAGATCAGAGAACTAAGAACCAAAACTTCCTCCAGAATAGAAATATGACTTAATTTATTCAGTATTTTTCACTAAATTCCATTTGCTTCCCTTTGTTCCAACCCAACACTCTCCTCCTACCCCTTTTTCTTTTCTTCTCACCTATATGGCAAGAGAAAAAAAACCTGCACCTGTATAGAAATTTATCACTTTTAATTATCTAGTATTTTTTCATTCAATTCCATTGCTTTGCTTCTGTGGTTGCTTTGATCTCCTCTAGCCCTTTTAATTTCTCACCTTGTTGAAAGAAAGCCCATCTGAATTGAAGTATATTGAGTAAGCACATTACCATATATATACGCATGCCTATATGCCTCTCATACTTGTACCTCTTCTATCCTCCTAATGGCTTCCCTTATATCAAGCCTTTGCTCAGGATCACTGAGAGTGCAATCAGCTCCAATCTTGAGAAGCTGCACCATCTGATCCAAAGAGTCTGCATCACTTGCTATCTCTGGGTCAAGCAGCTCTTCTTCTCTCTGCTCAGCCATTGCTGATTGCACCCATTGCACCACATCAGTTCCTCCTTTGCCATTGGTTAGATATTGGGAAGGGAATTTCCCAGTTAGGATCTCAAGGATTAGAATCCCTAGGCAATAAACATCAGACTTTGGAGAGATTTGCTGGGACTCTGTGATCTCTGGGGTCCTAAAAGCAAACATTGTTTGAGCAGCATTGTTGGGGTTGATGAGGGGATGCAAGGCATAGTCATTTAGGACTGGCTCATAGTCATCATTCAACAGAACATTGCTTGACTTGAGGTTTCCATGGGGAAGGTCATAGGATGCAAACTCTGTGTGGATGAACCCCATTCCACATGCAATTCCTTGGATTATCTTCAGACGGATGGGCCAGTTCAGCTCCGAATGAGAAATGCCACGATCACCTGCAAATTAAACGTTTGCATTAGCCTATTTTGTCTGGAAACATGTTATGTTGGCAGACTCTCAATCTAGAGACGACTGATCATATTAGGTAGTGTCGCATTAGTTTTCAAAAGAATGATAGCATTGTAGTTTACATCTCTAACATAATTAGGTCACCATGGAGCCAAAATACCAAAAATCAAAAATGGTTATAATGTAGAAGCTTAAAACAAGATTACTTAAAGCAAAATTGTGACAAGTTCATACCATGCAAAAGGTATAGCAAGCTGCCCGTAGGAATGTACTCTGAGATCAACAGCTTCTCCTCTCTCCTATAATGGTAAGCCAAAGGAGTCAAGATATTCTTGTGCCTTAATCTTCCAAACCTTCTCATCTCAGAATCAAACCCATCTCTCCCCAACCTATTCATGTCCCTCATCCTCTTCACCACCACAGACATCCCATTGGACATCACAGCCTTGTAAGCCGATCCCAACCCTCCATTCCCTAAAACCTCAGCCGCAGCTTTCATCAAATCAGACAATCCAAACGAACCCTTTTCATCATTCACCATCAAAAGCTCGTTCATGCCATTTTTCCCATGATTTGACCCCTTCTTAGAGTCCCCTTTTTTGCTACTGGTTTGGTGGACCTCCAAGCTATGATTAGTGCTGCCCAGACTGCGGTTGTTGCTACTTGGGACATGAACTTCAACCACCCGTTGATGATGATCATCCAATTGTTCTTTCCCAAGCACATCGAAATCGTCGTCTCTCTTTCGCCTCTTTGCTACAAACAACACATACAGCAAGAGTAGTATCATGATACCCAAGATGACACTGATGATTATGATGATGGTTGTCGTTCTTTTAGAATCCACGTCTGAGGATGACGAGGACGGCCACGAAGGTGGTGGGGATGGTGATGGGGTTGATGGGGTTGATGGGGAAGGGGAAAGGGAAGGGGCAGGGGTTGGAGCTGGTGATGGGGATGGAGATGGGGATTTACATGATGACTTGAATGGCACGCCACAGAGCCCTTCATTTCCTTCAAATGCCTTTGGGTTGTACTTGGACATGCTGTCTGGGATTGGACCTTGTAACTTATTATTGGACAAGTCAAGTGAGTTCAATCCTTGTTTTAGTTTGGGGATAGAGCCTGTGAATTGGTTTTTCTCCAAGTGAAGTTCTTCTAGCTTGTTCAATTGGCCCAAGGACTCTGGGATTTTGCCTGTGAAATTGTTGTTATCGAGGTATATTTTTTTCAGTGAGTTCATATGGGAAAAGTAGTCTTTTGGTATTTCACCAGAGAATCCATTTCCTGACAGGAGCAAGGATTTCAAGGCACCAAGTGTGTGGAAGTCTGGGATTGAACCTGAGAAATTGTTGTTCATGAAATTAATGGTTCTTAGGGTAGGAATGTCTTTCAAGGCATCAAAATCAATCTTTCCAGAGAGACCCATGTTGGAGATATGGAGACCACTGATGACATTACTGCCCTTGAAGCAAACAATCCCGGTCCATTGGGCTTTGCATGGAGATGAGTTTTGATCAGGGGTCCACTTGTCTAAGGCACCTGCACGGGTGAGTGATTTCTTGAACTTGAGGAGAGCTTCTTGGTCTTGTGGTAAGGAGAGGGAGAGGTAGGGGGAGGAAGAGAAGAAGAGGAGGAGAAAGAGGAAGCGAACAGCGGCCATTGCCGAGCCGGGAAGGGGGACAATGGGTCGTCGTCTCCACCGGATAGAAACGAGCCGCTGTTCGGAGAGAAAGATGGGTGGTGGTTCTTCTCTGAGGTTCTCTTGTGTTTGCTTAATTTCGTTTTGTTGATCATGAATTTGGGGTGTATGGGAGGAGGAGGAGTTGGGTGTGTCATGTTGGGTGGTGGGTTGGGGGTGTGTTTGTGGCTTTGAGATAGGTTTGGGGATGGAGATTACCAGATTTTACAAGATAAACTCTAAGAATAGAGATTGGGACAGAGGAAAGAGGGCTGGATTTGCCTCTTGTGGGATTTGGGGAGGAAACAGAGAGAGGTTGTGGAATTTGCATTGACCTTGTCAGCCTCTGGATGCCCTACATTTCAGGACTTTCAATTTCCAAAAAGTGCTAAACATTCATTCAGTTGGTTTCGCAGAGGCAGAGCAAAACCATATTTATGTTATTACACACTTTTATGGCAAACTTCTTCTTAAAAGAAATCATGGAAAACTTAATTAATTCAATCTAAAAAAGGAACTAAAACAAATAAAATTGAGTGAATAACAACCAATTCTAGCCAAGTTTCAAAGATGGTGCCTGGATACTTTGCTCATGATCATGCTTGTTGGATATCACCATGGCCACCCAAGCATCGGTCATTTCACACTCCAGTCATGAACTTTTAACAAAAAAAGAATATTCAAATTACAGAAAGGATGTCATGAGGCTGTCTTGGCTTCTTTGTATGTACAATTTCTTTGTTCTTATAACAGAAGAGATTATCTCATAATGCAGAGATTACAGATATACATGCATGCAGGCTGCTTGGTGTTTCAATTACAAGCCTTCCAGGAGTCTTCAAGCCCACAGCATCAATATTGTGAAGTAAAAGCCTGCACAGATGAATTGTTAGTTAAAAATTTATCAGCACATCAAAGTGTGTAATACATTTTATGTTTTGGACAATTCAGAGAATGCAATGAAGTATATCTATATATATAGCGTTACCGAAAATATGTTGCAGTGACCAGGATCTGCAATATGAGCCATCAAATTCTCAATGGGATCTTTCCCTGTATAAATGGCTTGGAACAAGAACCCTACAAAAGCCAGCATTGCAAGGCGCCCATTTTTTATCTCCTTTGTTCTCAACACCATAACAGGCTCGGGAGATCCTCTTCCCCACATCATGGGATCAAACCATAGCCCACCAGGGTACCCAACATCTGGTTTTGGGTTCTTTTTGTGAGGCAGCTTAGGCTCAATATCAACACTCCCAGGGTTAATTATGTCAGCCCATCTCCTTCCCTCAACCCACCCCATTAATGCTAACTGCACCACAAACAGGGTTGTGGGGTCTGCAAAGTATTCTCTCTCACCAGCCTCAAACCATGAGAAGTTCTCAATAAACCCTAATCTTTCAAGCCACTCTGGAATTAGAATTCCAGACACTGCCAGCATTGCCCATCTGCCATGCATCAGCTCAGCTTGTGCAAACCATTTTAGTAACTCAGGATCCGACCCTGCAAAAATACGTCAAATTGGGTTTACATTTCTATGGAAATAAGTTAAACTAAGACCATACACAGAAAGTGTACAAATGGTCTAAAATTAACATGTACATACCTAATCCAAGGGGGTCAAAGCCAAAATCACCAGGAAGGCTATAGTTTTAACCCCAAAACAAAAGTCAGGATGAAAGCAGAGATAGATATAAGCTGAAAATATAGGAGGGGTGATGTGAAAACAGTCAAATTGATGAATTTAATTAATAATTATTTCTGACCTGCCATCAAGCCACTCTGGAGGTGAGCTACCAGGAAACCACAATGGCCTATCTGGAGGGAGTGGTTCACACACACTTGACACTCCTTTTGTTGCATTTAAACTGGTTGTTCTTCTTCCCAGCATGCATGGTTTTACTTTTCCTGGGCAAAATTTCCAGGGCACTTCCCTGTACTCAATCAGAAACCTTGTACATGAACAGTAATATTTAAGAAAATTAGTGTTTGAAAGATTGAAATTAAGAATGTGGTTTAGGAGAACTTCGTTACCTGCTTGGGATGGTTGAGAGTGCAGAGGTAATAGCCAGGGCCATAGATGGCAAGACGGTCCAGCCAAACTGAACAGGGTTTGATAGCTTAATTTGGGTTCCCTGCAAATTGTTTGACAGTTTTTCTACTCACCGGGAAGATGGATAGTTCATGATAGGGTGAATTACAACTTAAGTGGCACAAAAAGAAGAAGAAAGAGCCAATGGGAAGTTGGCACGTGTTCTAGATATAAGTTCCTATCCTAGACTTGTAAAAATTTGAGGTATTCATTAGCCAATGAGAACTTTTATTTTATAATTTTTCTGCCTTCTTCAAAATTAAAAAATAATAATAATTCTTTCTCCCACCTGTTCTTTTTAGTAGAGATTAATTAAGAATTAAAATCGGTACCTTGGTATACCATTTTTTGGGGTACCTGGTATTATAAATTTGAAAACAAAAAGGGATTGTAATTTATCAGAGAGCCCATAATTCATTTTATTTACTTATTTGCCCAATACTTTATATTTCCTTACAATTTGGCCCTTCCCATATTGCCCCTTTTTTTTGGCCTTTTTGGTGTCTTTATGGTTCATTTAAGGACTTGAGATTCCACCCCAATTGGGGGGCCTGAAATAGTAGAAAACCCAACCCTATAGAAACTCTATAAAAATCCAAAGCCCATTATCAGGAAAAAAAAAAAAAAAAAGGAAAAAAACACTGCAAATGCCTATAAATTACAACACTCCCACAAACTTAAGGATAGTTGCATAAATACTGAATAGTATATGAATCTCTGAGCAAATTAGGAAAGTCAATTGAAAATTTATAAATAAAGAGCCATAAGAAATTTTTAAAAACAAGTTGTTCGAAATTAAAAAACAAATGAAATATTGAGTCGATCCAAAAGCCGCGCGAGTGTGATCAATAAAATTGATCTAACGGCGTAGACCCGTGTGACTTAAAGGGCCATGTGACTTAAGGTAAGGTCATTGGCAGCGCATCATTTGCCGCGCAAACTCCAAATCCAATCGCGTCGTCTTCTTCGTCTCTTCTCCCTCGTCTTCTCAATCTCCCCTGAAAAATCCATATGGCTTCTACACGGCAACGAGACCTCAAATATGACTACAGAAACATTAGGAGACTCTACGAAATGGAGAAATTGATGAAGGCACAAGTGGATGGCACGGCAGATGCCTCGAACAAACAGATGCTTCAATCTGCCCTGATCGGAATTGGTAAAATGAGGAAAGATCTGTGGCAAGGCTTCAACAATTCGTTGAAGGTGACCCTGGAAAGTAAATCTATCAGAGCTTTCAGGGTGCAGGAAGCCCTGAAAACCCCGCAGGAGTGGGATGTCATGGACATCCTCGTGCAGTACCTCTGCGATGATACATCTGATTCGGCGGCGGCGGATCCGTATTCGGCCTCTTATGCGGGGGAGAATCGAAATCCGTCGGCTCCTGAGCACCTCGTGCAGTACCTCCTCGCTGATACGTCTGATTCGGCGGCGGCGGATCCGTATTCGGCCTCGTATGCGGAGGAGAATCGAAATCCGTCGGCTCCTGAGCAAAATTCCTGCGACGAATTGTGGTCATGGATTCTTGCCAGAGGTACAACCGTTGGGAAATTTGCTGCTACTGTAGCAGAGCTTTGGTTACTGACGAAGGTGTCGGAATTTTTTTCTAAAACTGCGGTTCCGCAGATTGACACACACATCGTAAACCCCACCAGCTCCCCGAAAACTAAGCTCCCTTTCGGTAATTTTTTGTCCCTTCCTTTTGTTGTTTCTGAATAATTTAGTTTTAATTATTGTTATTGATGATTTCTTATTTATCTTTAAATTTTGTAGCCACGGTTGTCGCACAGAAAGGATTACAGCAGATTCTCGATGCTGTAAAATTGGATGCGTAGCAAACATAATATTGGTAAGTTTCTTCATTCTGCTGCATTTTCTTGATTAATATATGTAAGTTTGTTTTAGGGTACCTTGATTAACTGATAATTAAAAAAGGATTATAGACTTAAAATAGTCAAAGTAGTCCCTATCCTTTGATTTATTGGATCACATATTTGTTGTCAACATATATGGTGCTATTCTGTTTTACTCTCTGTTAAGTCTGAACTAAATTATTTGCTTGATGGATTCCAGGTACAATTGATAACTAGCTGTGCTGATTTTGCTTCCCACCAGAACCACCCCCAACATACTTGACACCGCTGCAGTAGACTTCTCAAGGCACACTGGTACATATGGTATATACGGCATATTGGTACATATATACATGAAGACAACCTAATACTGCTCTAGATTTGATAAATTTTAAGATATCAAATTCTAGTGTAGTGATTTTCTAATCTAGGTTACTTCATTAAGCATAGGATTTGTCAAATAAACAACGGTCATATGAACTCGATTGGTAAACTTTCTTTTTGTTCATTGAAATGGCATTGATTCTCCCCTGCTAGATGTATTCTGGAGTATCCGATTGGTAAACTTTCTTTTTGTTCATTGAAATGGCATTGATTGGCGTTGATTCACCCTGCTAGATGTATTCTGGAGTATCCGATTGGTAAACTTTCTTTTTGTTCATTGAAATGGCATTGAGTTTGAGATGGCGTTGATTCACCGCTGCTAGATGTATTCTGGAATATCCGATTGGTAAACTTTCTTTTTGTTCATTGAAATGGCATTGAGTTTGAGATGGCATTGATTCACCCCTGCTAGATGTATTCTGGAATATCTGTTTCCTTTAAAAGATGTGATATTTGTTGGTATTGTTTAAAAGTTTCCATTTCCATCCGGTTGCATTCATTTGGAAATTATGGCCTACTCCAACCTGCTTTTTTTCTCAACAAAGTGCAATGTGATTAGTATGATACTTGCACAAATATGGGCTTAGTCCAGACAAGGGGGTGCACATGCAGACTATATGTTTGTTGTGCAACGGCAAACTTAATAGTTGTAAGTCTTTGTGATCTGAAGTTTGCCTAGGAGTTGTAGCAGTTGTAGTTCTTCAATAATGAAGCATCAAGCAAATATTTTAGTACAGAACAGATTAGGAGTAAATACCATAAGACTACTAGAAATCAAGCTTTGGAGCATAGGCCCCTTTTTGCCATGGCAAAAGGAGGTGGGAGTGCTCTAATGCAGAAGTTAAGTCAATGAGCCGTTTCAGAGGAGTCTGTCATGTGCTGCCGGCGCTGCTCCTATCTATGACTGCGAGTGTATGACCCATGCTGGAATTACAAAATTGCTCCTCCCACTTATTTCCACACTTCCCTTTTAATCAATCAAAATGCCATGTCCTCTCCCTCCCTACAAATGAAAATGCCATTTCCTCAATCATTCAATCTGCCATGTCCTCGTTTTTGCTGTTTTACTGCACACTCGTCTTTCAACCAAATTGCCATAAGTCTCTGAGGAAATCAGACTTTTAGTATAACTGAGGATGCTCAGCTTCAGCTTCAATTGACTCCGCCTAGTACCCGGAAGATGATAATAACTGAAGATGCCTGGTAATAATTTTTCATGATTTATGTATCTCATGGATTTGTATCTCATGTCCCAAAAATAAAATATTATAGGATATTTTTCAGTGAGAAATATGCCGTGCTCCCATTCACCACAAGTCTCAATCGATCTAAGAGAGCGGCCAAAAAACATTTTGTTGTCAATTTTGTAATCTAGCGCCCACTCTTTCTTTTCATAATTTCTTAACACCCATATCTCAACAGACAAATGCCCAGATGACAGAATGGCCAAACATCCTCCCAAATTAAGCAAATGCATGTCATGCGAACCACGTACAAAACCTTGTGATGAATTAGGATAAGGATTCCAAACGAATTCATCTTTCTTGAAATCAAAAGAAATGATATAATTCGGGTTTTCTCCAACCACATAGTTTCCTCCAACCACATCACGATCAATCAACCAATGCATGTCTCCATATGCAGATACATTCTTGCTGCTAAACTCACATTGGGGAACTGAGTGTATTTCTTGCCACGATGATGATCTTGCTCCCAATGTATAAACATAAGCCACCAATATATCACGATGTCTGTGTATCAAGTATTTGTATCGGTCAATTTCAGAAATACAAACAATCTTGTGAGTGCTAGTTATACTGTCAAATCCCATGCCGTACCACTTTTTACCATAGGTTGGAAGGAGGTGATTCGTTGGGAGATCTAGAACTTCTCCTCTAAGAGGATTGAGCAATAATCCAAAATTCCTTATCTCATGTTTAAGGCAAACCAAGTTACAGAAAACAAAATCTACTTGGTAATTACCAACCTCTGATAAAATATTTGCATGCCAATGTTTGCTTTTTGTCAAGCCGTGCTCGCCGCTGTATTTCAATGATTGCAAGGCTGTTAAACGTTTGGCCCGAGAGGACCAAGACTGAGCAAGAAGCATAAGTTGTGGTACCTCAACAGCCGCAGCATAGTTGGTACCAGACGAATTAAGTAGACGCGGGGTGTGCAATGTAGCAAAATATGGGTTATCAACCATGTGTAAAGTGGTCTTAGATACGCAACGCATGTGACAAAGTGAGTTTGTTGGCAATCTTGTAAGGACGTCGAAGATGATATCATTGGGTATGTCCACTGAGGTTGACTTCTCGATTCTCTTTGCCCTCGACTTCTGCAGCCCTACTCACTCAAACAAATAATTTTAGTAACAACTTTAAATACAAATTATCAAACTTATCACAAATATATATATATATATATATATATCACTTCTATAAGAATTATACCCAAATACTCATGGTGGAAACAATATTATTACCACAAGATTTTATTATTCAACAATAAGAAAAACACAAACAATTTGATGTCATATAGTTACGTGTTTGAGTAAATTAAATTGTTATAAATCAACAATACATACCTTTCAGTGAAAATATTAAAAGATGCGGTATCAAAATTAGTAGAACATCGATGCATCCTGTTGAAAAGT